>NW_009716442.1:0-234 GCF_000703405.1 Apaloderma vittatum
CCAATCAAGCAATTGAGAAAAATATTGAATCATCTGATAAAACTAATCAAGCCATTGAGAAGACCAATCAATCATTAGAGAAGCTGGTTGATACATTGTCCAAGAGAGATGACAGACCTCAATGGAGCCGTGTTGATGCTGTTAGAAGACACAGACCTTCAAGATCAACTAAAAGTGATGGCAACTTGTCACAGAATGACTTATGGATTTTCCTATGTGGATATGGTGAAGACA
>NW_009716443.1:0-2195 GCF_000703405.1 Apaloderma vittatum
AAAAATTTCTTCACCAAAAGGGTTGTTAAGTGTTTGAAAAGGCTTCCCAGGGAAGTGGTTGAATGTCCATCCTTGGAGATATTTAAAACACACACAGATGTGATGTTTTGGGACCTGGCATTGCTGGGTTAAAAGTTGTTCTCCATGATTTTAAAGTCCTTTCTAACTTAAATAATTCTGTGATTCTAGAGGTCCTTGGATGCTGGTGTTACCTTAGTTGTCCAGGGGTATCCTTTATCCTTCATGGACAGTTGTAAGCTTCTGGGAAACAAACCTTTTGTCTCCAGGACCAGGCTGTCTTTTAGTTTGTTTTACTTAAACATGAGTATCAATATCTCCAGTAAAATTCCACTACCTTCCACTATACATTACCATGTATAATGTAAGTTAATACATATCAACAAAGTTAATACTCTTTCATACTGTGAAGAATTTTCATGACAAAGACCTGCATACCTTGCACAGTCAGTGGAGGGAGACAGACTCTTCCAATAGGTGATGACATCTCAGATTTGCTGAAGTGACCTGTGAAGGTGCCATTTCCTTTCTATTGACAGCAGAGGGTGAGTGTGTGCCTAATAACAGGATCTTCAAATTAACTGGATACCCTTGACTATGTTTGTGTTGCAGAATACCTGAGCTGGTTCTCAATGAGATAATGAATAGTAAGGATGGCTTTGCAGGAGCAGCTGTGGGAGTACTGATACAAATCTCAGCCCTGTGAAGACCTGTGCCAACCTCTTTTGTGTGTTTTAGGAAGTGTTAGGTGACATTTTCTATACATGCAATATGTGTATCTCCTTTACACGCATTTTTCCCTCAGGAAAAAGGTGTGACCAGGAGTATTTACCCTCATCTAACAAGTCATAAACCTTACTCTTCACTTATATTTATCATTATTATATTCCACTAGTGCAGATGGATATGGAATTATATTCATGAAAATCAGCTGATAATAAATCAGACAGTAGGATTCATCTGACATAATATTAAACATTCATAGTGTAAACAGAAGTATTTGTGTTAATTAATCATTTCAAGTTTCTTTCTCTAATCCAAGTGAAATGAAAATAGGCATGTGTACAGTGAGTCATGTGAACAAGTTTAAATGGCTTCTTTTGCACTGGCTATATTCTGCTCAGAACATTCCTCTTCTCCACCACCTCAGATCTAGTATAGATGTTTACAGTGAGTGAGACTCACGCCTTCCAAAATAGAATGAATTGCTGAGATTCTTGGCTTTTTCTTATTCAGCTTTTCATGGGTCAACTGCAATACACATACTCCACACAATAGTCCCTACTCCGTATTGTGTGCTCATCAGGTCTAACTCATTAGCCTCATAGTCTTCTACATCGCTGTTTTAACGCAACATCATATACCTGTCAGCAGAAAAAGGTGATTGTGTCTTTTCTGCCTGAATAATTAAAAGAGCAGTTACATTTGAAATGAAGTTGCTAGACCACTAGGCATCATATCTGAGAAGTCATGACAGTCTGGTGAGGTTCCCACAGACTGGAAAAGGGGAAACATAACCTCCATCTTTAAAAAAGGAAGTAAAGATAACCCAGGGAACTACAGAACAGTCAGCCTCACTTCTGTGCCGGGAAAGATATCTGTACCAAGGCACATGAAAAATAACGAGGTGATCAGTGACAGCCAACATGGCTTCGCTAAGGGAAAATCATGTCTTATGAATCTGGTGACCTTCTACAACAGAGCTACAGATCTGGTTGATATGGGAAGACCAACTGACGTCATCTACCTGGAGTTGTGCAAGGCATTTGTCACTGTCCCACATGACATCCTTCTCTCGAAAATGGAGAGGCATGGACTTGGTAAATGGACCACTCAGTGGATAAGGAACTGGCTAGAAGGTCTCATTCAAAGACTTGTGGTGAATGGCTCGATGTCCACATGGAGACCAGTGACAAGTGGAGTGCCTCAGGGGTCTGTTCTGGGTCCAGTGCTGTTCAACATCTTTGTCAGCGACACGGATGACAGCATTGAGTGCACCCTCAGTAAGTTTGCCGACGACACCAAGTTGTGTGGTGCCGTGGACTCACTTGAGGGAAGAGATGCCATCCAGAGGGATCTTGATAGGCTTGAGAAATGGGCCAGTACAAACTGCATGAGGTTTAACGACTCAAAGTGCAAGATCCCACACCTGGGTCGGGCCAGTCCTAGGCACAAAT
>NW_009716444.1:0-8324 GCF_000703405.1 Apaloderma vittatum
ATTCTGTGATTCTGTGATTCTGTGAGAGGTGGCATCCTTGGTGGCAGGAAGGCTGGATTAAAATGATCTCTAAGGTCCCTTCCAGCTTAGGCCATTCTATGATTCTATGTCTGCTGTGGAAGCATTCTGTAAGCACATCTCATATGCTCTAAGTTATGTAAGCAAGGTATACATAGTTAATGGCTGGCATTTTCCCAAAAAGTTCACTGATACACTGAATTATGCTTACACAATTCATTAAGATTTTATTGAAGAAAACCAAAATTAACTTAGTTACTTAATCAAGAGTGCTTTTTGGCTAGCAATAAAACAGATAAACTCTTAAGACATTCTCTTAGCATTAGCATTAAATTGTACAGAATCTCATTGTTGTGACATCGTTTTTAAACACAAAAGCTAATGTAAGAAAACGTCAGTAAGAGTTACACTTGCAACTGCACTTCAACTTGAATGATTAAAAACAATTTCTGTGTCAAGCTGTGGGCCAGTATAATGTATCATACAGAATTTCAGCCACTGATGCCAACTATCCATTTGGCACAAACACGAAATACGAAGATGAATTCTGGCACTTGTCAGACTGTGATAACTTACTAACAGACTAATACTTGTCAGTGGAGTGATATCTGATTATATAGTACAGATGTACTGAAGAAAGGTGGTGAACATTCTAGGAAGGAAAGATTTAAAAATCACACCAGTCACTATTGTTCACAGCAGAGTAATTCTGCAGTTCCTTGTTTTAATTTATCACGGCAAACTATCCACTACCAATTTTATCCAACATTTCCCAGAAGAATACATGTAATATAGAACCACAGCAAAAGGAAATAAATGTATATGAACTGTGATATATCTAGCAGCAAATTAAATACAGTAACCTTGATACTACTGTCAGTCTGTATTTAACAGGATGGATGCTCTTCTCTGCCAGGCTCCTAGTCTGCACAACCGAGAGAGACGAGTGCCTTCGGGGAGCAGCCTGTACTCATTGATTTTCCACTTACACCTGACACTTGAGAGCAACCTAGAGTCTCTTCCAAAAAGGGCCACCTTTTCGTAATACTGAGCAATCATCTGCCCATTGAGAACAAGATGGATTTGACAGAGTGCTTTGTTTTCGTACAGCCCACACTGCAGCAGAAATGACTGAACAATACAAGTGCACATCTATGTAGAGGTAACAGAGCCAGATTCCACCCTTTTTCTCATGCCGAGTACCAGGAGGGGATCATAATGAGATAAACAGACCTGACACAACCTGTGAACTAATGCAGCTCTTATTGCACACCACACAAATAGAGCTGAAGGACTCAAAGTGCAGGAATGAGTGGTTCTCAGTGATGCTGAGCACTCTTGGATGATGTGCAAAGCCCTGGTTATCAGAGGTTACCAATAGGTGCAGAGCAAATTAACTTAGATACTACTTATTATTAGCTATGTTTAACACAGAATCACAGAATGGTAGGGGTTGGAAAGGACAATCATTTAGTCTTACCCCCCTGCCAGAGTAGGTTTGCCTACAGTAGGTCACACAGGAACGCATCCAGGCAGGTTTTGAAAGTCTCCAGAGGCAGAGACTCCACAACCTCCCTGGGCAGCCTGTGCCAGTGCTCTGACACTTTTTAAGTGAGCAAGTTCCTCCTCATGTTTAGATAGAACTTTCTATGTTCAAATTTGTTTGCCTTGATTGATTTATCATATTTTTCATTACCATATAGAATAAGATAAATTTCTAACATCACATTACTATTTAATATGCACAGAGAATCAGATACAATGTAAATCAATCTCCAGATTAAATTTCTGTTCATATTTAAGAAATATTCTGAAGACCCCAATTCAAAGCAATATAAAAATGAAAAAACAAATATCTTGATCATAGATTAGTTGGAAACTTTCAAATATGAGAAATACATCAGCCAAAGTTAATTTCTGAATTATTTAAACTTATATAAAGAATGAGTATCAAATAATGTTTTTAATTTTAAATGCTAAAAATTTTCCAACCTCTGATACTTAATTACAAGCAGGTTTAAGCCACAACTTTAGTTCCAAAGATGGCCCAACTAGGTCAAACACCACTCTACTGTATCATGTATCAAGGAGTTTGATTCAGTACAGCTAAACAAAAGGCCATGCTTTATAAACAAGCATTTGGATTGCAACTAGCTCATCCATGACCAAACCTAAACTCCTCTGAAGTTTAAAATAGATCATCTTAAATTCAGAGCAGCACATTACACAAATTTGAAACAAAGTTTGAGGCATAGAGATATAACTACCTATTAAAATCCAGAATGTTTTTTTACACTTCACTGCTATCTCAGTAATGATAGGTTTCAGCTGTATAAACAATTTGACAGAACTGGATGGACTTCTGGAAACAACATTTTTTCCAGCACTAGTGGAGAAATGTTAACTACATTTACCATCTGTGAAAGGTTGATAAAGCTTGTGTACAGTCCTCACAAGGAGTTTGGTGAGGGTTAATTAATATTTTGCGCTTTGAAGATTAAAGACTCACTAAGAGCACAGTTCATTATTCACTTCAGGAGAAGTAAAATTCTTTTCAACAAAAGCAAGAAACAACAATTGGAATATCATTGCATAGAAGGAATAATGTTATAAAATTGTACAGTTAAAGTCTATGCGATAGTTAAATAGCAGCTTTTCATAAAAGTATCACTTTTTCCCATTCTTATGTTTTTAAACCAACTTTCAGTACTTCACAATTTTGAAAGCACCTTTCCTTAAGTTTCCAGGCATAATGTATAACCTAGAACTCAGGCTTAGTCATGGATACTTTCCAAAAGAAGAAATCATCCTTCTTGGCATATTGTGTTCTTGACTTCCAAGTAAGACTATTCCCTCAATTTCATTTGTACCAGAGAAGTACTCATTCCCTTAGTGAGGCTGTTAAAAAAATCAGAGGATTTTTTTCAGAATTAATCGGGAGAGAAAGATGCATCAGAAACAATGATGCTCACAAATTGAGATATTTCACTTACCCAGCTGGTATAAGACACTTAACAGAAGATTGCCATGCCAGGAACAAGATCTTCCAGTGTGCTTTCTGTGCCTGGTACTGCATCTGATCTATTTCACACTGGAAAAATATTGTTCTCTGCAGGGTGTACACCAGGTGAGAATGAGGTTATTGGCATTTGAAATGCTGTCTCCTGGCATTTGGAGTTGGATTCAATTCTTCATTGCTGTTAGAAATTACTAGTGGAAAAGCCATTCAGTCTTCCAACATTGTAATGAATGACAGACAGAGGATTTTCCCCTCTCTCTGATTCTTAATCGGCACACAATCTTGTACTAATGAAGTATGAATCCATGGGAATTTCTTAACTCTCAGCATAAGGCAGAAATCTTCCAACACATCAACTGGTGCCTAGGTTCCTTCTAATCCTGGCAATATTTGGGTCAGATTTATTCCACTAATTGAGGATGATTACCTGATAAATTCCAGGTGACAGAACATGTAGCATTTAACATTTACCATTTTAATGCAAGTGCACCCTTTTTCTTTAATGATGTTGTCAGCCATCCTTCTGGAGCTTTTTCCAATCAAACCTGTGAAGTGCCTTTTAACATAGATTTCATTGGATTAATGGGAAAGTTTCAAAGAAAGATTTTGTCCATTCACGTGGAAACAATGTATGCCAGCTTTCAAAGGACTTTGCAGACACAAAACCTATGATAAAAGTTCAAAAAGCAGGAGTTTTAGGGTTGCAGTTAAACATCCTAAAATACTGGTAGAAGGATTATATATAACTTTGCCAATTTTTGTTAGAGTCACATTAAATTCTTAATATTTACATCAGAAATTCCAAATTACTTTCTAATTTCTTTGGTTTACTGAATCAAAAAGAATTTTATTTCCCCTCCTCAAGTTTAGTGTTGCATAATATCACACCTAGATGGGAGGTCATTTGTATAAATTAAAAAATGGTGTCACTAACAAGTAATACTCCTCATTGCATCCATTATATTAGAAATAGATGATTAATATCATAAGGAGCAAAGAAAGAATAGCTAAGAAACGTAACTAAAAATACTGAGTATTTCTCAATACTTCTTCAGAAGAGATAAATAAGCAAATTGCTCCTTAAAGAAAATTAAAATAACGTATTTTGTAGTTACAAATTTTATATTTTCAGTGGCTCGGGGGAAAAGAAAATCTGTATCTACAGAGACTTTGAAAGGTAAGATAGGTGAAGAGAGAGGAGGATAGGGAGTAAAAATCATCCTGTCCTTAGCTATCTACCAAAAAACAAAACAGAATTTCTACCAAAAAACAAACACAATTTCTCTATTTTCAATGACTATATATTATTAGATTACTTCAAAAACATCTTATAAAAAAAAGGAAAAAAAGAAAGAGTCTAAAAATAATAATAATAATAAAAAATCACACTGACACTCATTGGATTAGCAGGAAAGCAGAGGTAAGAAAACAGTTTCAGTGAGAAAGACAGAATATTGAAAAAGAACCAGTAGGTGAGACTATAAAGGACAGCTGCTAAAGAAACAAAGGAGGTTAAATGTCTGCTTCCAGATCATAATTCTTGCCATGCAAGCAGCACAGCATTCATTTATCACTTGCAAGTCTGAGATTCAAGAAAAGAATTCAAAAGCAGATCAGGGTTTAATCACACAGAAGAAGACAGTAAATGAACACCTTGGAAAGTAGAGATGAAGGAGAGAAATGAAGACTCAAAAGCAAACCAACATGCCTGAAGAGCAGTTACTAGAAGAAGTATCGTTCAAGAAGCAGGTATCATGCCCATATAGAGAAAACAGAAAGGATAATGAAATCTGACAGGCTTGATGCAAAAAAAATAAAAGGAAGAAAAAGGAAGAAAAAGGAAGACTGGTCAAAAAAGGAACAATTAACAAAACATATGAAAACTTGCAATAAATCTTCCCTCAAATACATTCAGAGCAAGATCTCTCCTGGAGACTTTGCAGAATGAAAGGATCAGCACAAAAGGAGCATGCGAAGACAACAAGGCAATTGATGAGAATGTAAACGACTTATTTGAATTTGTATTCAGTGCAGAGTTTCCCATGCTGAAATAGTCTGGGAGCACACAGAGAGTGACCAGCTAGAGGAACTGTCTTGAACTGAAGTATGCATAGAAAAGATTGTGTAACTAATTGAAAAAGCAGCAACAGCTCATGAGAAACAAACATAATTTATTCAGGAATTACAATTAAGCTCAAGGGTGAACCAGTGCACCACAGACTCTGATATGTAACATCTGCTCTAAAATCACCTCAAAATATGAGGCCTGTAAAGCAGCAGATACAATGGTAACTTCTAGAAAGGCTCCTATATTTACTACTCTGACGGTAATAAGTAATAAAGTGGCAGACACATAAAAAATATTATACACAACAGCCCAGTCAACATAGATTTTGTAAAGACAAGTCTTGTTTGACAAGTGATAGAATCACAGAGTAATTTAGCTCAGAAGGGATCTCCCTAGACCACTTCATTACAATCATACTTAAAAGACTCATTTCTATCAGTGCCTTGTTCAGTGATATCTGAATATGTCCAAGAACGGAGATACCACAAGCTCTCTAGACAGCTGTTCCAGTGTCTGATCGCCTTCAAAGCAAAACAAAATTGTTGTTTACATCAAATCTGAGTTTCCTTTGTTGCTGTCTATGAGGAGATAGAGAAGAGTCTGTCTGCTTTCCCAACACCTTCCCATTAGCTAGCTGAAGACAGCAATGCTGAGGGTGCTGGCAGATATCACTGTGAAGCCATCATCTAACATCTTCAGGAGGTCTCCCCTTAAACATCCTTCTCTGCTTAAGGCTAAACAAACTTAGCTCTCTCAGCCTCTTCCTGTATCTTATGTATTGAAACCTCCTGAGCATATTCAAGGCCCTCAGCTGCTCTTCTTTCAGCAAATTAACTTTTGTTGTTGTTGTTGTACTGGAGAACCCGAAATTGGGCACAGTATCCTAGAACTGGTCTTAAGTGCCAGAGGAAGCAATCACTTCCCTCAACCTACTGGTTACGTTCTTACTACTACAGCCAGGCATGCAGTGGGACTTCATTGCTGAAATGGCAACCTGCCAGGAATTATCTGCAGACTTACTTCAGTGTACTTCCATTACCCAAGTCATTTCTGAGGGCATTAAAACATTATTAGCCACCTCATCAACCCCTGAGGACCATTCTACCTATTGGTTTTTATAACACTGATCTTAACTCTAAGACCGGGTGCCTAGTCAGCTTTCTACCCACATATCTCTGATTTGGCTATAATTATGCTATGGAAGAACTTGCTAGAATAAAATTAAAAAATACTCATTGAATTCCTCTTATCCAGACTATTAGCCATCTGATCAGAGAAGGAAGGCCAACCACAGTGCGCTGTATTTCAAACATGCTGTCTGTTTCCCATCACTTTCTTACTTTAAATGCAACTGGACAGAGTTTCTGGAAGAACTTGCTCTATAATCTTCCTGGTGACAGAGTGGAGGCAAAGCAGACTGTAGCTCAATGTATCCTCTTCCTTGTCCTTCCTGAAGATAGCTATGACATTTGCATTTTTCCACTCATCAGGAACCCTTCTGAAACGCCAGGACCTTTTGAAGATATTAGAGAGTGGCATCACAGTGACATCTGCCAGCACCCTTGGAGATATTTCACCTGGTCCCATGCTCTTCTGCACATTCAATAATTTTTTGTGGTCCCTGATTTGATTATCTTCTACTATAGGTAACACTTAACTCCTGCAGATTCTACACTGAAGTCAGAGAGGTCCGAGGACAGACCATATAAGTAAAATGAGGTGAAAGTTGCATTGTCTCTTACTCTTTCCTGTATCCTTCGCTATGAGGTCTCCTGCCTCACTGAGCACTGGAGCCAGTGCTCAGTGGAGCCACAGTTTCCTTCATTTTCCTTTTTCTGCTGATGTATTGCAGAAGCATACCATAACTTTTTAAAGCTCTAACAGTGAACTGGAGAAAGAAAATACGATCAATACTGTTTATTTGTACTTCCAAAGGGATTCTCCTCAGAGAAGAAGTCTCCTCTGCTTCATTCATTTCATGGATAGACTCATCTTAGGAAAGATCTGTTGCTAGAAAATAAACACTTCTGCAGGTAATTCATTAAATCATTAGTTTCTGTATATTTTTTATAGTAAGTTGAAGTATCTTTTTATTACCTATATCCACAAATCACTCCCTCTTAACATTAATTTATGAAAAAAAAAAAAGAGAAATCTTTATCTACCAAACTAAAATGGAAAAATACTACTGCCAAAGAATAATAAAAGCTTCACACTGCATTTGGCCACATGTGCAAGAGAGAGAGAGAGATAAACGGGTACTCAGGCAAACAGCTCTGAAAGTGCTCTTTTGCACTATTTGAAAGATTCATATTGCGTAAAGTTAAAAGGTAAAGGTAAATTGTGCATTCCTAATGCAGAAGAACTATCTGTCTCAGCTTACTGAACTAAAGTGATTGTTCAAGAAGTGCTTCACCTGTGCAAATATACAATTCACACTAGACTGAAGGTCAAAAGATATGGGATGAATCTGAATTTCAGAGGTAAAATATCCAGATACTTTTTATGTGGTAATACTAAATACCATCAACCACATAGGAATACACAATGTGTACAACATTTGGAATATTCCCTATCTTTTCCCCATTCTTAACACTTAATGCCCAGAAATTGTTTTAAAGACAAGTGCTGTGCTAAACTTCAGAAAGAAATACTCAGAATGCTGTATATTAAGGACAAGAAACATATAACTTATGCATTTAGGTATACAGTGAAGAACATTTATAGAATAAACTACAGACCGAAAAATATTCCTACAAGCAGCCTATATAAGCTGTGAAAGGCATAATGGAGCTCTGCTGTTCCATCCCAGATATTTTTTTATGCTGATAACCATTCATTATCTAAACTTTAACACACTAGTTTATCAAAATGAATCTTTAGATTTGTTTTTCTAAAGGACAGCTATTCCCCCTGGGGGCAATCTACTGGTGTTTGTAGTCACAGAAACACCGAATTCACAAAAGCTTGGATCAGACTATTACCTCACCATACACAGTTTAATTCACTTAAGTAGATCTTATTCAATTCCGGGCTTGCAAGTTGTGCACACACTGAGAAAGCAAGCTCTAATAAAACATCTTCAGTCATACAAGACTGAAGTATAATTGTATTTCTGATTTTGGTCCCAGGTGTAATAATGCTGTTTTTTACATTTCTTGCCCTTAAGAGGCTGTTGTCAATTACAAACATCCCAGGCACTGGCAGCCCTCACACCTC
>NW_009716444.1:8342-17693 GCF_000703405.1 Apaloderma vittatum
AAGATATGATTGTTGTCTCTTTTAGAGACCAAGGATATCTTGCATTATCATCATCCACACAGTGAAACATTTTTAAAAGAAAAAGTCAGGACAGGCTCTGCAGTCTTCCCTCCCTACCTTAGCTACCAACGCATCTTTACACCTGCACACAGCACATTTGGTCAGATCTAGTTCAAGTCATCAGGAATTATTCTGTGGTTAAATCAAGTTAATTGATCATAATTAGATTTCTGTTGAGGTAAATTAAAATAGAAGCAGAAACTTAAAATAAAAGCGTCTTGTCTATGTTGGCTGCCCACAAACAATAGTTGCTGAGGACAGTCAATTTGTCTGAACTTCTTTTCCTCTGCAGTGTTTAGTGCAATTTTCAATTCCATATTTTCCAGACCTGAGTCATTATTGATTGAAAAATCTTTAATTCTCTAGTTGCTTTTCAGCATCTGGGTCCAGGAATATACTTTGGTCTCTCTTGACTATGTCATAAGATGATGTGGGTGTATTCACAAATGAAATCTGACCATGGAGAACAGAAAGGACCCATGATGATACCTGGCTAGAGTAATTAAGTAAAAGGGCAGTAAATTACAGCCTCTAATAGCTTTAGTTGTGTTGAGCATGACTGATGTTATACAGCCATGTAGGAAGGCAGATCACCAGGTGCTGTTTTTGCTACTGCAGCTCTGAAGACAGAGTCATGACTTCTGTGGTTGTGCAGAAGTCAGGAAGGCTGTCAAAGCAAACCAACACCATAATAATGAGGGATTTCAATTCCTCTCATTTTAATCATATAAGTATTATAACAGTGATTAATGTATAAGCTTGAATTTTTTTAGGTATCATTAGACAGTGATTCCTGGAGAAGCCATACAGCAAATACTGAGGAGCAGAAAAAAAATGTTCATCAAATTTAGAGCAGCATGCAAGCGTCACAAAAAGAATAATAAAAAAATGCAAGAAACCACTTTGAGTGGCCTTAATATATTCAAATTCAATATGACTGATGATATTCTGTTTTCCAAATGGACACAAATATTTTTGTTTAAGCCACTGTTATATTTAAGCAGCTTTGTTTACAAGAGACACCATTAGTACCAATGATGAAGTCTTTATCACGGAAAGGTATTAGAAACAAAATAGTAAATATTTATAACATTTTAGAAAATCCTTCCAGGTTTTCTACTTATTTAGGAAAACTATGTAGTCCTAAAGTACATTTTCAGAATGTAAATAAGGACTGTTTACATGAAGTGAGGGGAAAAAAAAATGGTCGGAAAACCAGAGTAGTTATCCTTACCCATTACCAATGCACACAATGCTTTATTCCCTTGCTACTTGGTGATAAAAAAGTAGTATTCAGGAGCATCAGTCCATTTGCTCCAAAGTCAGTTTATTTCAACCACTACAAATGATGTACACTACTTTGCTTCTTCTAATCACTGTATCCTTTTAAAATGTGGGCTACTAAAAACACCTAGTTTATCCACTCTTTAAGCTACCACCCCCCCTCCAAGTTCACATCCAGAGAATTCATTTGGTTATGGCTCAAGCCTGTTTCAAGCTTTTTCCTTTTTTTTCTTTTTTTTTTTTTATGTAGCCACTTCAGCTGTTTGGCAGAATAATCCCTAAATGTCACATCTCAAAAACATTATCTACTCGGGTTTAATACGTTTTAATAACAAAAAACATCTTTACTGGGTTATTTTTCCAACTGGCATTTCCTGCAATTGTCACAGTATACGCTGCTTAAGTAAATTTAAGAAAAACTTTTTTCAGAGTCTTCTGGAAAATTTTAAATTCAAGACAACCTTTGCCATCTATTCTGTACTGAAATAGAAAAAAAAAAGTGTTTTTGACTGATTGAAAACTCAGTTTCTTCAAATAAGTTTCTCAGATCTGGCCCATAGAATAAAGACATAATACAGAAACAAGCGTGCAAATGTTCAGGTATTTTTTTATTGGATGGAATCGTTCATATTCTGCAGTAAAAAAAAATAGAATATAATGATGGTATTCTTTCCATCTCCTCCTGTAGCATATTGAGATACTCTGCAATCCAGAAAAGAAGAATTAAATTTTCACAGTATTGAAAGTTTTTCAGATGAAAAGAACTTTTAGAACTAGAGCACTTCGTTACCAGTCACTGACAGCTCTTTTAAACAGGCTGAAGTCTATTTTCACTACAGAAAGTTTTGATGTTAAAAATAAACAAATATATAAACATATAAACAATACTATTCATATTTTCTTGGAAATAAATTTTACCCAGATTCTTCTTGCTCCTAAAGTTATTTCAGAAATTATCAGCAATTCTGTTGCTCTCTTTTCCCAGCCATTGTGAAATCTTATCTCTCAGTAAAATAGTCCACAGTCTATCATCAACTTAGCCTCATCCCTGTATCAAATATTTAGCATGAGAATAGCGTAACAGAAGCTGCCAAGAATTCATCAGCAAAACAATAAAACCTACAATTTAGAAACATAAGCTTAAGAAGCAGGATCAGAACAGTGATTCATCCCTCATCTTCACTATGTTCTCAAAATTTATTATTTCCTTTAATGTACAAACCAGAGATTTCAGAATCTTAGAGCCTTCATGCTGCCTTACGCAGTCTAATACACAACCCACATGCAGGCAGTTAACTTTCACAGAGACAAGAAAGTATACAAACGAAGTGCCAGAGAAAAATCTGGGATACTGGACAGAAATCACCGATTCTGCCTTACAGTTTCATGGGAGTTTCTGAAAAACAGCTTCTGCGTGGGCATCATCGTACGCATGTCTGAAAGGATATTACAGGATATTACCATGAGTTTAACTAAAAGCAAATATGCCACTGCTGCATTAGCAAAATTATGCCTCGCTATTTTGAGGTTTGGGGTTTTTTTCCTTTATTATTATTTTTGAATTGGAGTAGCAAAACCAAAACACTCAGAACTTCCAAACACAATCTGAAAAGAACTATTGTTATGTTGTATTCACCCTGAAGCAAAGTAGTCTCTTTTTGTACATCAGTCAATGCTTCATTCCTGGTACAAGGCTCAGCACACTGGCTAACTTGACTCAAACTTCTGACCTACTACTAGGTTTTAAGAGGTGGTTAATCTCTCATTTACATTTCTTTGTGTGGCTGAAACTGTGTTTTCTTGTATTTGGAGGGCTAGAGGAAACAGTGGGCCTCAAAGGGAGTTTAAGTCATTAACACTTCTTCTTTTCTATTCTATTTGAAATCCAGAGATCTTAATCAAACATGTCACCAATTAACATTATTCATTCCTAGCAAGTAAACACCTTAACCACCTTTCCATTTGTAACTAAAGTAAAAATCCAGAAGTCTCAAGATACTTCTATGATTTTTTTCCCTCTTAAGTAATCTCTTTAGCAGCTGTTCAAATCAACAGGCAGATATATAATGGTATCTTTGCAGTGGACTATTCCAAACTGCTTACAGGTTTTCTAAGTAGACCAAATTCTTCCAGTTATAAAAAACCTGAAGGATATGAAATTAAACACTGTTCGGGGCTTTGTTATTAATTTTAAGCAAAACACTTCCGCTAGATTTTTTTTACAGTGTTGACTTTCAAGTGTCATCTCCTATACTCTACAGCTGTCCAGATGAACCATCTTCACTTTCAGAAAGCCTTTGTTTTTAATTATACATATATTTGTACACATGTTACAGTGCTGTAGGTGCAGGCTGTGGAATATTATTGTAGGAACTGGGATTCTAAGATCAAAGCAGGGTATTTTGACCTAGGTTTATTCTTAGCTGGAAGAATTACTCGAGTTATAATAAGCAGGTCAGAACCTGTTCTAACTGATAAATCTCCTTAGTTCAAGTGAAATCTATTTATAATCTAATACAGGCATTTGTTAGCAGACAAATTACAGTGCTTTCACATGTTTGTAAATTATCATGTGACAAAATATCCAGTAAAGAAATATGCATTGCTATGCCTCATCAGGAACTTGACAGACTATATATTGAGCATTGACCTAAATAATCTCTTCTTTCATTGTGGTTTTAAGACTAATATGCACTCATTTCATTCTATGTCTTGATGTATGAGACAACATAATTCAGTTTTAATTTATCTCTTCTCAGTTGTCCTCCTTTGGTGATTATTTTGAGCAACCAAAAACTATGTTCACAATTCCAAAGGGCTTCATTCATTAAATTATAGGGTTAAAAGAAGCACGCTATAAACCAGCACCATTAATTTTAGCTTAAAGCATGGATTAGGGTCCCAGCAAAAGACACAACATAAGTAATTAAAACACACGAGAAATTCGGCAAGGAAATAACACAGGATTGAATTTAGTTGAATATTTTAACACAGTGAAATGATGTATTTGAAAAAACAACGCTAAAACACAGCATTAGTGATGACAAACAGAAAATTGCCCATAATGTGATACAGTGGCAAAGAAACCTGTGTGATTATTGTCAGAGCAGAGTAACGATTCAAATTTGACAGACAGTTCTGATGCACCGTGACTGCAGAATATAAATACAGATACTAGATGATCTCTAAGGTCCCTTCCAGCCTATGCCATTCTATGATTCTATGATTTATAAAGAACTCAGGAAAATTAAAGAAAAGAAAGCACAAGAAGATAAAACCAGGCAGAGAAGTGTAAATCCACAAGCAGTTGAAGGACCATGCAATAGGCAGAGATAGGATCTGCTTAAGCAGGAACAGGACACTACTTCTCGAAGCAGCATTCTGTAGTCAAGAAAAGGAATATTGAGTATCATCATGTTTGATGTGTGTACACGTGCTCAGAGGGTGAGAAACATTAAAGGATGTTAAATCTACAAAAATGAATGATTTGTTTAAAAACAGGCTCATGGTACAAACACCCGTGTCCTCTTTGGAGTACCTGCAACAACCAGTTTCACCACCAGGTTCTTGTCTGCAGACTGATACTGTTGCCCACTTCTCTGTCTCCTACCCCAATTCCTGCTGTAGCTCAGCAGCATCAATTCACTCTGTTCCTTCTCACCTTGGAAGAAGCTGGACAGAACATCTTAGTAACAAAAAGAGGCAGGTCTTTACACTACCTCACTCACCATGAGAGAGTAACTATGGTCACTGAAGCTTACCTATGTAAAGAAGAGCACTGTAACAACCTAGGACATAGTTTTATAGAAATGTAGAGTGGCATGTGTGACACCACTAAAAATCCAAGGTGAATATGATGACTGTCTGTAAATATGAGGACACCTATTCTCTGTTCATTATACTAATATCACCTTTACCTTTATTTATGAAATGCAAAACATTTTACAAGCATCACCACTGTTAAATTCTTCATGTATTTTAACACAGTTCTCATGTGTTTCGAATTATCAACACATTAATGGAAAAATACACCCACTTTATTTAGATTCTATATTACTTGTGTTACTATGACCCTGAAGAAGTATTTCACCAGCCATTAACGGGGCAGTAAGGCACGCACTTAACATCCAAATTCCTGTTTCATCATGAGCTTGTTTTCTCAATCTTTTAGTTTACTCTTGTTGGATAGTGTATTTAGTAAGAGTGGACAAAAGGGTGGACAAAATTTTAAGATATATCCTAGAGAAAACATCACTCCCTAGATGAAAGGTTTAAGTCCTCTTCCTCCTAATATTTCTACTTCTGTTCATACGGTCTGCATGATCTCCAAAATTATGTGTAAGACTTGAGTCTTAGCTTTCCATACTTTCTAGCAATCACAAAAATCAGTGGTTATTCCTGTTTCAACAGGAAAAAGCTTAGACCCAAGGGAAGAACAGTAGAATTTTAAAAACTTATTTATATGGATAAAAACAAACCTCCTCATCAGAAGGTCTTCAGGAAAAGGAGTATTTTCCCATTTCTATTGGATGCATGACAAACCACTTAACTATTGTTTTATAAGACCTAAAATGCAGTCAAAATATATTTTTAGATGAGAAAAAAATTTTAAGTACTGGCTCACAAATTTTACACGTATTTTCCTACCACATGGCTCTTGGCAACAGTCCTTATCTTCCTTACTTTCAACAGAAAAGTGTTACTGGAAGCCCAAAAGATGGCATTTGCACTTTTACATTACACATAGGGTGAGGTCATAGATAAAACATTCTTTCTAACAGAACGTACTCGAATCAGAGCAACAATAGGCAAACACACAGTGTTAAAGATTCCTTGACCCATTTCAGCCGAGAAACACACTCAGACAAGTACATTTCACAATGTAGAGACTATTCATTAGTGTATTGCCAGTTCCAACGTGTTTTGCATTACCGGGTACTTCGAGCTTCATTAAAACAGGGAGCTGCCATTGCCAATGGCAATGCAGCAGAGGTCTACGGCTCCTTAGAACACATGCAGAGCTCCTTATCCACTCAAAGCAGACTGAGGCAGATGTGCAGTCTTCTAGAGTCTTCATTCTTATTTCATACACCAGGTCTGTTGGCTGCTTTAGGATCAAGCTGGTATTTCTTAATATTATCTTTAAGAATGAATCTTTTTAAAGGAATACAACAAGGAAATAACATTTCTCAAATATTTCCCCCTCTTTTCTCCCTTCCTTTAATTTCTTATTTCTTAATGAAAAAAATCATCAGATGTAAATATTTCAGAATATAAGACTTCAGAAAGCTCCGTTCCTTGATAACAGAAGCAATGAATATTATGTTTAGAAGGTTGAACTGCTAGTGGTGTCATCAACTACAGAATACAACTTCTCTCCAAGTAACATAATTTCATTGAAGAGATCTTTTTCACTGGCTTATATATTGAAAAGATTATAGTTTACTTTGTCCTCCTTTGGGTGAAAAACAAGTCTTCACTATTGAAAGAAAACATGCAATATTTTAGGCAACATGGAACTGTTTATTTTTACATCTTGACTACACTAATATTACAAATATATTTATGTGTTCAGAAAAGAGACTGAGTGACTCTGAGTCAGATTCACATTCTAAACACTGTAGAAACAGGTTCAATTATTTTGCTCAAATAAGTTGTTGAGAACTTGTTTCTACAAGGAGTAGAAACTTATTCAGTGCAAGTTACAATTTGAACAGTAATATGAAAACACTGTCTTCACTTCTAAATACTTTTAGACCTTCCACTTACTGATCCTTGGGTCTAGCACTTTGTGCACTATCTGCAGTAGCAGCTGCAGTGAAAAGCTGCTACAGAACTCTTCAAAATTCAAGTTCAGTATTTCAAATGACATTATAATCAGCAAATCAATTGTGATAGAAAGTCTTACAATTTCCTTTGTAATGTATGTGCCTTGCTCACAATTAAATTCTAGTTATTTTTTTCCACTGATAAGAAGGGTCTGTTTTGTCCTTCAATCTTTTAGCATAATACCCTTCAAATTATTTATTTTCATGAAAAAAATCACAATTAATATACTGCTCACAGTTTAATGAGGTAGTAATAAATCCAATTATAAATATGGAAAAGAAAGTGGTTTTAGATGGACACTAGTGAATTTACTATTTTTGTTATTTCTATTTGCTTCAGACTCCAAAATAAAAACAAGACTGGCATCTTAGGATTCCGTAGTAGGAAAATAACAAACGTGGTTTAATTTTGATGGAAAATATTTCTCAGAAGGAACTACAAGGTAAAATATTACAACAAGCATGGAGAACAACTAGCAACTACTTGAGAAAAACTACTTGTATTACAAATTCATTCATATAAAAGTTTACTCGTTTCACTATATAGCCAACAAATTGTATACTTTTACTACAATTTTTGAAGGTATTTCCATGGCCCTTCTCTTGCTCTGAGCTTCAGAACTGTGCTATGAACTAAAGGTAAGGCATGTGATATGGCACAGTGACACACTCAGCACTTAGAGCTGCAGTTTGTACTGACAAATAGTAAAGCAAGAGTTAAAGGGTTGTGCTTTTACTGTTGTACGTCCATGCTATAATGATGCTAACACAAGTTCAGCTCTGCTATATGTAATTCTAGTAGAAAGAATGCTTAGAAATAAGAATTCATATGCCAGAACATGAACAAGACTTGAAGAGACTACTTCAATATGTTTCTGTTGGTTTTTTTTTAAAGAAAAAAGGCTCAAAACCAGCTGGGAGAGGGGACATGATTAGGAGTTCTTAATTTCTTTTAAACAATTTTTCTTGTTGTGAACAGTTCTTGCTGTAGGCTAACAAATGCTCACTGACTAACTTGACACAGGACATAATTTTAGAAGTCAGTGTCTGAAACAAAACCATCTACTACTTATAGATTCCAAGGAAAAATTAAAAATGCACAGCTGCAGAATACCTCAACAAAGCAGGTGACAGTGCTCAGGGAACACACATAGGATCTTGATAGTTTAGGTGAGTATATATTTACACCATATTTCATATCATCACTTTTGAAACAGAAACAAAACCAACCCAAAAATTAGATATTAAAATCTATAACTTATGACTTATTTTTTTCTGACCCTCAAAAAAAGAATTTTTGTTTTGCATTACCTAGCTTACATACACAGGTTCAAATACTGGCAGCATATTGAATATTCAGACCAGCAAATACACAAAGAAAATTCTCAAACACAACTTTTTGTTATAACTGAAAGTATGGCTAAAGTAACTAACATACCCAGCAATCGTGCAACTTGATAAATCATTAAACTGGCAATAGGACTAAATATCCCTGCGGATCTGCATTTGTTTTCTTAAACAGCTGTGTAACAGACACCAGACACAGTTTCTCAACTAAAATTTACAGCTAGTACCGTAGAATCATACCATGCCAGTGTCATTAGTTTAAAAGGCAGCTCTAGACTTAAAGCTGTTCAAATATTCAAGCGTAAAGTCCAGTAACAACATTTTGTAACAAATCATAGAATCATAGAATAATTCAGGTTGGAAAAGACCCTTGGGATCATCGAGTCCAACCATTAACCCTACACTACAAGGTCACCCCTAAACCATATCACCCAACACCCCATCTAAACGACACTTGAACACATCCAGGGATGGCAACTCAACCACCTCCCTAGGCAGTCTGTTCCAGTGTCTGACCATTCTTTCCGTGAAGAATTTATTTCTAATGTCCAGTCTCTTTTTTTATTATGGATCCTGTAAGACTTGCCTCTTGATTAACTAAAAATATTCCAGGATTTGAGAACCAAAAAGAGCCTGAAGTAAACAACCCTTTTTATTTTATTTTCTAACCATTACAAGTTTTTGTGCAAGTGAAATTATAATTTCTAAGCCTGGTGCAGTATTCTGCTTGACTAATCTCAGCAGCATCATATGATACATAGCTCTTGTGACTTGCTTCGCTAGACCTTAACCCTCCCCCCCCCCCCCCACAAAAACAACAACAACAAAAAAA
>NW_009716444.1:17724-47406 GCF_000703405.1 Apaloderma vittatum
CCCCAAAAATAACCAAACAACAAAAAAGCCTCACACACTGATACTGTATTAGGCAAAACTCAACTTTAGGGCAAGACAGAAAACAAATACCTTTTCATACTCCCTTGACATGAGCCGTATCAGCAATGGCAACAAAATGAATTGGAAAATAGTTTTACCACTCTGCATAACTAGTGAGTATAGACAGGGTTAACAACTTCACCAAGTACAACACTGACAGTTTTTTTCCTCTGTTCTCTCTGCTTCAGGTAGGGTCGAACCCATTACTGTCGAGATACCGACGTAAGCAAAGTCAAGATCAAACAAAGAAGTTATCAAATGGAAAACTGTCTGAGTCTCATTATCACTTAATAATGGTGCCAAAATCTCATGTCATCGGTGCAAATTAAGGAAAAATACGGAAAATGTGACTGGGATGAATTAAATGAGATTTTTATCAGGCTACACAGCAAAATATAAGAAACTGGATAATGACTTCACCTAAAAAGGACAGTAGAAATGCTATTATAGAACCCCACAGTCTATTTATTGTTGGGCTAGCATAAACAAGCACAAGACGCAGAAAAAGGACAAGTTCATTAAACCAAGAATCAGATATTTATTGCTAGGAGGGAGCACAAAAGCACTTGTGCTGCTGGTGCCACTGCACTCACAGTTCTTTGTAAGGGGAAGGAGGACACACCTCAGATGTATTCCCAGATTCTCTATGAGATGGCACTCCCTACTGTTTCTCAAAAGAACCTTCTGCTCCTACACAACATGTGTATTTTATTTCAAAGTAAAATGTAAAAGTCAGTATACAGCCAGTATAGATAAGATGCAAAGTCAATGTATCAAAACAGGAACAAGACAATTTTGTCAGAGTACTTTAGGAGCTGTGTATAAAATAAGAATTTCTTAGGAAAATGAAAAGACACAGAACTAGTCTTTCACAGAGATGTCCGTGCCTCCTTCAGTGGCTCACAGAAATTCAATTCTAGAGATGATAATGTACTAGAAGCAATGCTATACTGGTTTTACTGTGCATTTCTTACACAAGTTCCACTACAGACACCCCATACATATTGCTGGTACAAGGGGAACTATTTCCACACAAGATACAAAAGAGGAGGCATTTGTAAAATTTTCACCTATGAGGAGGCAAGTCCCATCATCTTTGACTCTCAAATCCTACTTGCTGCTCCAATTTTAAGTACTGCTTCAGATGTTCCTCTGCTAATGCTACACAAAGCAAAAATATCATCATCTTGAATTAAACTATCTCCTCTAACAGCTTTTCCACTTTACAAAGCAGTAAGGCTAGAGAGCAGAGAGCTTTATGATATCCAGCTACAGCATAAACAGACTACAGCAAGTTTCCTGCATAAATAGACTACAGCAAGTTTCCTTCATATATTTCTCCCAGGGAAAGACATAGGACACAAGTTTATAGTTTCAGTCTTGAGACACACTCTACTATACTTAAACATTATCAGACTCAAGGCTATGTTTTAGACTAGCTTTCACATTTTGTTACATTCTGGTCCTTTCCATCAGAAATTCACCACAAGGTGAACCACTGTGAACAGCACAGATATATAAGTAAATTGCATTTATGAGTGGCATTATAGGAAATCGCATGATAATATAGCATATGAATTATGGCATGGAAAAATCCCTATGTGTATATATACACAAAAGCATACATAAAAAGGAAATACAATAGGTGTTCAACATAGTCTTGTGGTAAAGAATGCTTTAGAAATGTTCTCCAAGAGAAAATTGTTTAGGCTTTCAGCAATGCAGAAAGCAGGGTAGAGAATATACAGGAATGGACAAAATTAAAAAGATCACATGAAAAAACAAAGAACCGTTCAGACATGACTACAGAAGGAAGTGCAAAATATAAGAGCTAAAGTAAAATAGACAAGTCTATTACAAGTAAGACTAAATGAGATGAAAGAGTTATGCCATCTTGATAAAATTTCAATATACAGAAAATATATATATCGTATTTTAAAGACAGAAGTATCCAAGTTGGCTTTCACATCTTGGATTTCTATTAAAAGGTAATTTGAACTTATATTTCCAGAAGATACAAAAGCTGCAGATGCTTTAAATCTCTGAAACAGCAATCAGCTACTTATTGAGATACCTTCAAGACAGAGCATGCACATTGAAACTCTGTCCCCAAAGCTAGAAAAAAAATTGTTTTAGAGCATGCACATACAGGAAGTTCAGCAGAATACAAAGGTAACATTAAAACATAAGTAAACACAACATTTTGCTTCAGTTTATGATTTATCTTGCAAAATGCTAAATTCTTGGGAAAAAAAATTCAAATTAATTCACAAATCAAATGCACTGAAAAAATTACTTCCACTAGGAGAAAAGAACATAATTCCCACTAACCTTCAGGATCAAGAAGTTTCTCTATGCCCAGGTGTTGCCTGGCTATGTTGAATGCATGGTCTAATCGTTGTACAGGTGACTGCTGAGAAGCAACAGCATTCCAATCAAATAGGTCTGGTCTAAAGCAAAAATAAGGGGAATTGTAAGTTTCTTCCTTTTAACATTAGATTTAGTTACATATTTCTCTGGTCATCCATCAGCATCAGCTATTACTTTTTCATTTCCTTAGTTTTGTCCAATCAGTGCTGGAACTAGTGAAGCTTCATTTGTAATGGGTTTGCAACCTATGCTCATCCACATCCATCACCATCACATAAACCACAGTTCTTATTCTCCAGAGCCCAACAGCCTATCACACCTCGTTCCATGAAACCATCTCTTTTCGCCCATAGCCTTCTGCTCCTGCCACTGCTCAAAATATTCCTCTTCCAGTCCCAAAGAGCGCCGGGGTGAGAAGGACCATGTGCTGTGGCCATGCACATCAGCACTGGCTTGTGGCTGGCCAAGCAGGACAGGTAACTGCTGAGGTCATTTTGCTGCCTTCTTCCTCCCTACTGTCACCAGTTTTTCACCTCACTTCACTTACTACTGCCAAGAGTATAACTGTATCCAGGTTCAACAGCTCGCTGCTACATCTAATTGAAATCCATCAACAAGTTCAAAACTGCATGACCTAGGCACCTAGGCAGCATAACTGTACATGCCACTTTTCTTGCCGCAACATTTAGAAAGATACACACATTTCAGATGAGTCCAATCACAGATTTTATCCAATAGTAGCAAAACCACTATTTAAATGCTCTCTCAGGAAAAGACAGTGTCCCAAACTGAATTACAGCTCAGATGCAAGATAGTACAAGGGCTCAGATTGTGTAATACTTGCAATATAAATAACGTTAACACGCTGTGATCTTTGGCATTTCATCTGAGAGCTAGATCAGAATATTTTAGACACATAGGAAAGAAAGTTTAATCAAGTGTTCCATAATTAACGTACATATAATAAGAAAAACTACACTATTTGTGACTTTGGATACAGTGTTCTAAATCAGAGACCTTTTCAACATATAATTTTACCTACAGATAAATCAAGCATATTATTTGCAGAAATTAAAATGTTGCAATTAGTTGTGACAGATTTACTTATATTTTTATTAATTTAAAAAATTAATTTTAAAGTCTCCTGTAGCTATAATAGATGGCAAAAAAACATTCACTACATCATTCTGCAATAATGACAAGACAGCAAAGTAAAACTGTCATTTATGTAGTAGTAATTTCCCAGTTTGATGTCCATTTTTGTCCCTCCCCCAAAAGCAGAGTGCTTTACATAGTTGATCTAAGGTATTTTGCTTCTCTATGCAGAGGTTCTTAAACATTAATTAAAAATAGAGGTTTCTCCTTTCCACATGCAAAACAACTTCAAAATGCTAAATCTGGCTGGGTGCAGAATGAGGAAAGGAGAGGAAGCTTAGGTAATAATCTCAATTTCTTCGGTCATGGATGTATTAAGTCTTCCCTGTCCCAGGGGAGCAGCAAGCAAATGGACATGTGGGTGCTCTGCTACTGACCGGGGTCAATGGACTCCTACACCTTACTCCATAGGCATGCAGACACTCTTCAGTTCTTTATTCTCTCTAAATTTAATACTTTTTAGGTGGCATAGGATGTAAAAGGTCACACATCAAATTTAGCAAGAATTACACTATAGTAACCACAAAGCTATCTATTGCAACTTTCTTGAGAAGTTCTGCAAGGACTTGTTGCACAAGTACTACAGAGACTAGGGTGTAAAAAGAGTATTCAGTGACAAAAGCTTTTAGGACAAGGAAAGAAAAGAATGATATCTGAGGGACAACCTCCTCTCCCTCCTCCAACCAATACTTTTGCAGGAATTTGGTTTGAAGTTCTAATCACAGTTCTGCTGCTCAGAGCATTACATTATTTTCACAAAATCTTGGCTCGTTCAGTGATACAAGATTTTATATACGGGAACATGTTTCCTCTACGCAGTCAGAACACCACTGGGCAAGAACAATAGCATTTAGAATTTTTCACTGAAGAACAACGTAATATTGCTTTATTCCCTTTGAAAAACTTCTGTCATCATTAATAACAATATTTTAGATGTTTAACTTCATCAAACTTCTCAATTGCATAATCCAGGTGGATATTGTAAGTGTGTCCAGATAAGCCAAGACTATTAGCATCACATCTTCTGCAGAGGTAAGATTTCCAGCAGAGAACGTTTGCGCTTTTTTGTTTGCTTCTTTTTGTTTTGTCTTAAACACCCACAAACTCAAACACAAAAGTTCCAATTAAAAAAGTTTCAGATAATATCATGCTGTAAAACACCATGGTTGAGTTTACATGCTTACTAACTCCACTGCATATGCATGCCTCTATGTAGAGTATAGATAGCATCTCTTTTGTTAGTTGTGGATACATTTTACAGTTAGCTGTGCTGGCAGTACTGCGTTGTAGAATTAAGACTTTCATCCTTGAGCTCTTTTCTAAACAAGTACCTAACTCTTGCTTGCTAATTATGAAAAGAGACCCTGACCAACTGAATATCGCTCATGTTGGGAGTTTGTCCGTGAGAATGAACAGATAAGAGGCTTCTTGTACACAAGATGTGCCTGGGAGTGAATGGGAGAGTATGATCAAAGAAAGTTTCAGATAATATCATGCTGTAAAACACCATGGTTGAGTTTACATGCTTACTAACTCCACTGCATATGCATGCCTCTATGTAGAGTATAGATAGCATCTCTTTTGTTAGTTACTACAGATGGGAAATATTTGAACCCTCTTATACACAATTACAAAGAAGCTGTAAGCTTCAGTAAGTCACTGACAAGTTTAAGAATTTTCCTGGTATTGTACATAAAATAGCACAGACTTCAAGGCAATTTAAAGGTGTAGAGCCACCTACTGCAACTCAGTTCTTCTAATACCAACAATTTCACTTCCTAGACTTTCCTTTCATTGAAAGAATACTTGGATATACACATTTCAGTAGGATAAAAGTGTCATTATATCAGCTCAAAGTATCAGCTTTTCAGTGCTATGTGCTTAGATGTTTCACCACGTGTATTTAGATGGAAATAAAGCCAGGTATGACTACAGGAGATACAACAGCCTAGAGCATTAAAAATTGTGGTATATGCCTAATGTGCTAACAGCTTGTAAAAATTTCTGAAAAAAACACTGAAACAGAATTTCAAATAGCAACCGGTACTAGCTTTCTGAGGATTTTTTAAATATAAGGGTGAGCAGGTATGAAATAATAAAGAAATAAAATGGAATAGTGATTATCTGCCTTCATTTGCTTTCTTTACATTGTTAAAATATACAAAGGGAGAGGAATTTTATTCTCAAGTCTGCAGCTTGGTTCATGTCTGACAGAGAGTAAAGCTAAGAAGACATAACTAGCAGTTTTCACTCCTCTCTGTGAACCTGTACACATGCACGTTCAAAGAATTAACTAGAACACGTTGAGCTCCACCTAGCCACTCGCTGATCAGCTAGAACAGTGCTGATCTTGTATTAGTTCGTGACTTAAAACGATTAAAGACTCCAGTTGAGAAGCTTTGTAAAAAAAATATTGTAAAAATCACAATTTGTATCAAACACAAGGTCATTTTTATGCCTGAAGTTCTTTCCCATTATTAGAGCAAAAAAAAGGAAGGGGAGGGAAAAAAACTTGAAGTCTTTCAAACTATATTTGCAAGGAAAAAGGTATAAAAAGGGATGACTATTTTTTCTGCAACCAATTACATAACTTACAGTGAAAACAGATCAGCCAAGGTAATAAAATTGAGTCTAGAATATGCTAATGCCAAACAAATCCAGACATGTCACTATGCAGAAGTTAAAGTTATGGATAAGGCAAGCCACAGTTGCTACAAAATCAAAAGGTTATCGTCCAATTTAAAGCAAGCAACAGAACAAAATTCAGAGCCAGAAGACATCCATTTCCAACAACTCCACCACACCACAATGCTTTGCTCCTAGACACAACTCCTATCAGCAGTACGTAATTTCAAGATACATCTTCCAAGTTTACTCTTATTTTTTTCATGAGAGACTATCTGCTAAATTGTTGTAAAAAAATAGAAAGTTAATTTTTATGACTGCAGATATAGATATTATGACTAAACAACTCCCAGAAGAGTTCATAAGCAGTGAAGAAATAATAGACAATATCTAAGCATTCATTTCTTTACTTACTAAAGAACGTGTCCATTCAAATAAGTATCTTCCATAAGAATCTGAAGTTAATTCATCTAAGGCATATATGACAGTAAAACTTGAGGAGGTAATGAATTTTGTGAAGGTGTAAAATAAGTAAGAAAAAAACAAAACATACACTCCAGGTAGAGAATTCTGAAGGAAGTGAAACATTTTGAAGATACTTTAATGATGTATTTCTTCAGAATTTCTGAAGTGGTTCATTTTCAAAGTTGCCTTTAAACCAGCAACCTTTATAACTTACATAATTTTTTGGTAAAAAACCAGTTACACAAAGGTAATTATGAACATCACAAAGAAATACCACTCGTGTTAAAACACATTTTCTTAAGATGTATTAACATCCAGCTAACTTTATAATGGCAAGAGAATTGGGCTACTATAAAATAATTTAGCACAAGAACAACTTACAGATCTAATTCACAAAAATCTTCCATCAGTATATATAGAAAGTAGCCGCATTCAGATCATCAAAGTTACCTTCTCCAAGAAAAAAAATTGTGGCTTTGTTGTTGTTCTAGCTTTAGTTATTAACGAGAACCTTGTACACACCTTCAGTACTTTCACAGGCAAAACAAACTAATACATAATCACAAAAACGTTTACAATAAAAGCATTTTCATGTCTCGTCATGCCACTGCTTTAACTTCCACTTTTCCTTTAACTTCCTGAAGACAAACTTTTGCTTCTTCTATTCAGGACCTCTTTTAAACACAATTTGCCTTCTCCCCTTTTGCTCTGCCCTGAAGCAGAAACAGGTGCAGGGAAGTGCTCATTTCTAAGGCACTCACCTGGCCTACATTTAAGCATTTTAAAGAAGCAAGGAGGAAGTTAATGAATACCACTTGTTGCCACTTAAATATCAGATATAAAAGGATCAGGAGAAAAAAAAAAAAAAAGCTTCAACAAAGTTAGAGGAAAGAGCCAAAGCTCTCTCTGACACCTGTTTGAAAACAAATTTACAATAAGTAAATAGAGAAAGCTCTCTGTGATCTGAAGCCCGAAGCAGGGAGAGTTTCAACTGTAGCAGGGCTGAACTCTCTTCTTCAGCAAAATATTTTAGTTTCCATATACTCCTAGGATGATGGTGCCACTTCACAGCTGCCGCCTTGTTTATTCAATTCAATGCAGGACATGCTGTTCAAGGAACCATATCCTAAGTTTATCTTTATATTCTGAAAATTCACACCTTGGGCTCACTGATTCGTCCTTTGCCAAGTAACCCGTGCTCCACGGCTCCTCTCACTCAGTATTACAAACAATTGCTCAATGTCCATAGAGATGTGGTTATTATACAAAGGTCAATATCTACTCAAAATAACCCCTCTGCAACATGACAGAGAAAGGGCATTACAAATATCTCATCAAAACAAAAGAGCCATAATCAAGGGATCGGTGGATTAGAAGACTGAGAATGAAAGCTTCCTTCTGAGAGTACTGCTCTCCTGGTGTATTATGTCTACATAGTTAGCGCTTCATGCTATTCTCTTACTTTCATCCCTTCAAGGAGGGCTGAGAATACTCTTCCAGATGCCAGTTCTACACTGCTGCCTGAACCTATTAAAAAAGAAAACAAGCCCCTCCTCAAAAAACTAACAACACAACCCCCTCAAAATAGCTACTTACTCATCACTAAAAACTTTATATAATATCACTACTTAAAGGACAAAGATTTTTTCTTATTATTTAATGCATGTGGTTATTTTATCAACTGTCAAAGTAACAGACCCATATTAGATCTTTTTAGTGTGTCATATAAAGCCAGTATCCTCTCAATAATAATAATACTAGTAACAGCATCTAAGCCTTCCACATCTCAGGAGTTCAAAGATTTCCGAGTTGGAGTGATTGTGCTTGTGCACATATAGTGCTGTGAGAATTCAATAAGGCTGCCTCAAGTATTTTTTCCTCCATTCTTGAGGTTTTTGCACCTGAACCATAAACAAAGATGATTTAGTACTATGCAGGATGTTTTTGGAGGACAGCTATTTAAATATAACAGTGGTATAAACAGAAGAAAGACGAAGGTATAAGAACTTTCTAATGTGTTTATTCCTTGACAATGAAGATGACTACGATGAATATAATGATATTTTCTCTAATGAAGTACCTGTCTTCAGATGTGTCACACAACCACTCACCCCGGATACTTTATGGTGAAACAGGTAAATATTACTTAGCAATCAAATTGAAAGACATACTTAGAAAAGCACACAAACATGAAGAAAGAGATTTTTGTTGGTTTTTTGTGTTTTGTTTTATTTTGTTTTTAAATCAAATGGACACATAGAATATATTGTTAGTAGCAGTTCCAGAATGCGTTAACATCAAAACCAAAAGCAGATGTAATTCTGTCTCTCCTATTTATATACTCAACTGACTTCCTCCTGTTACTCATCTCATTTCCCACTCCTCACCCTCAAAAGATGACAGAGAAAAAAAAAAAAACAGAAGATAGGCTATAAGTTGAAGTTGAACATAAAAGCTGTTGAAGGATAAATCAAAGATACAAGAATTACTGTAAAAATAAGACAGTGTATACTGTTATTTATGTTAAACCTTCTATGTATTTCCTTCAAAATTATTTCCCATTATCTACTGTGATCTGCAAAAGGTTAAGTTTGGAAAAAAGTTAATTTCATTTCCCTGAAATCGCAGTATAACAGTGTGATTAAAAAATTTCCTACTTACTATATGCAGTGTTTTCTAAAAGTAGAATGCTGATTAGATCTATTTCTAGTACGTTACAACTTAAAAATTTGTGCACTCAACCAATATTTCAGATGAGGCAATATAGAGACTACAGTTTATTGTATATTTTTATGCAGTTATAAAAAGGCTTGAATTATTTTTAGAAGAAAAATCTAATTGTAAAAATATGAATGTGGTTTAGATACACAGTAGGACTAACCATGGCATGTAGTAACTGACCTTAATAGCTTACTACTTTATGCCAAAATACCTTTCTTAACATTATACCATAAAAGTATTATGAAGCACTTTTTTAAAAGCAAATGAAATAGGACTGAGGTTAGGAAACAAAATATATTTTTTGCATAATGTGAGAAACTGATTCCTATCAAGAAATCTTCCCTCACTTTCATTAAACCTAAAAACAATGGAAAAAATGTCTAGCCCAATTCTTTCAGTGCTGGAGAGACTTTTGTTTTATTGGTGTTTTCTCGGAGTAGACAATCTAAGAATACAGCAGGCTCCAGGTCCACCATATGAGTTTATTATCCTACCTCATTTTCAAACTGTCACTAGCCTTTTTCTCACTAATTCTGCTTCCGTTTCTGAGAACATCTAAATGTGATGAAGACTGTGCGCACAAACTACAGCCCAAGGATCAACAAGATTTACGGCTTACCTCTGAAATACACCTGAAGGAAAGACTAAACTTGAAGTCTTCAATGTCAAAAGACAAAGTTACTGTTTGCAGTAAAGATTGTTTTTGACAATTAAATCATTAAAGTCTTCTAATGTTTAGGAACAATGAATATATGTTTAAAATCTTTAAGAATTATTTTTTCCACCAATGCATTTTATCTATGTACTAGTGTATTTCCGAAATAATCCTAAATAAAGACAATCATAGCTCTTCTGGCAATAAGAGCAACAAACCCTTCTTCTTCTCTAAGAGAACTTTTCATTACTAAAATTGCTGGGAGAAAGGGACATTCCGAAAGGTATTGTAGAAAGGGACAAAAAGGAAGGAGGAAAAAAGACAATGGAAAAAAGTTAACTAATGAAATACAGAAAAATAAAATCAGAGGAAGACAGGAAAAAAAAGAGAACATCTAGTTCATCTTTATGGAGAAAAGGGAAATGGAAGAGAAAGAAGTAGAACAGAAGAATTGGAGAAACAGAAAAATCAAACAGGAAAAACAGAGGAGCTAAATTCAAAAGTGTTTACCTTCAGAGGGGATGTCATTCTGTGTAGGTAAACCACAAAATATTAATAAAGTATAGGATGTATGAAACACTGGTTTTCTCTGAGATTTCAAGTGAACAGGTATTGATCAACTTTCCTTAAGTGCATATTCAAAACTGTCTTCTTTAGGCACAAAGCTAAGACACTCTTACACCCCAAAGTAAGTACTTGCATTTTAGAGTGACTAAATTAGGTGTCAACACTTCTTAAAGAAGGCTTTTTTATTCTTATAGGATAGAGCTAGGTGCTCCTGAACACTCAAGAGTGTCTTAGTATACCTATTTTATTGATTGTGTCTTGAATCTTGAAGGGCAATTCAGTGCTCCTGCATACTGATCATGAACTGCAAAGTCACCTAAAATCAATATAGAGGACATACTAAGCATAGGGGTTCATCTTAAAAATGACTGACTCAGGGCTTTAGAGAACATTAGGTCTTCCTCTGAGACGTTTCCAGAATAACTTAGTGATTAAAGTCCAGAAGAAGACAACTGGTATGTCTTAGAGTCTTGGCGACTTGCCTCAGATTCACCATCCCTAGAGGTATTTAAACAACATGTTGATCTGATGCTTAGAGACATGGCTCCGTGGTGATGTGGCAGTGCTAGGTTAATGGTTGAACTCAATAATCTCAAAGGTCTCTTCCAACAAAAGAGATTCTGTGATTCTGTAACCCTATTTCACTTCTGTTGAAGATAGGCTCATTGTGCAGAAAGCTATGCAAGATTTACGGCAGCAGACACAAGAAGAGAAAAAGCAAGCTTCAATTTTGCTGCCCTGTTTTAGAAAACCTGAATAAAGTGCATAAATGATAAGGAGCAGGAAATAAATGTTCACAACTGCTGAACTTTGCACTGAATTGAACACATGAGTGCATAAAGCATGACATACAGACATTAAGAGATTTGCCTAGACAATCCCAAGTTGGCTTAGGCAGGCAAATACCTTCCCCAACCAGAGACTGCTCCTGAGTAAGAGCCTCTGTTCAGACTTCTGGAGCTCTTCTTACAGAAAGGGACAAAAAGGAATTTCCAATTACTGACTTCAGACACCAGATGATATTTCACGGTCCCGTAGAGCATGCAATGTGAATATCTAAGTATGAGGTACACTAATCATGAAACAGGCAGGCTGATCCTGTGTCTAGGTGAAAAGATGTGCCATCACTTTGGCCTTCTGTTGCACTGCTTTCCTAAAAATGATATCAAGGTAGTTACAATGCCATGGAGTATTACCTGTTTTAAGCCTTTGAGTCTGCAGTAATAATTAGTTACCCAATATAATCTCAGCATAACTATTTTTGACATTTTTGAAATACACTATTTTCCCTTTCAGCTGTATCTTTTCTTCCCCAGCTGTATCTAATTCAACAGAGTCAGCACCGTACCACCAAAGTAGTAGGAATTCCTCAGTCCTTTTTGTATCACAGATTTCCTGTGTGACTTACGCAACCTGGTGTTTGAGTTAAAAACATTTTCGCACTCAATGAGGCTCTGTACAGATAATGTTTTAGGAAGACAAAAAACATATTAATGCCCACAGAAATTATGCATAATATTCCACGCTGTAACAGAACTTCCATGAAGGTAAGTGATGCAGACAGGAGTCTACAAGTATGGAACTTTCTTTCCATACTTTCAGAAGTACGGAAATCTACAAGTATAGAATCAGATCTTTAGAAAGAAAGAGATGCAATGATTTCTACAGGATGATTGCATTCTTATATTTAGGTGCGTCAGAGTGTGTTTGAAAAAAACTCCACCAAAACATATTTTAATGAATGACCAATGAATAAAGTAGTTATCAAAAGCTAAAGCTATAGTCACTATATTTTAGTTCTTTTCTTATGTGGCTCCCCACCACAATTCTCCTAATGCTTGCATAAACACTTGCACCAACAAGGTTTATGTGCATCAATGGCAAAGAAACAGCAGGATGGCGGGAAAAACGGCTGTTAATGTTACAAATACCAAATGCAGGTGAGCCCTTTTACAGTATAATAATTTTTTCCTTAAAGTAACACCTTATTCCTAACCGAACACCATTTGTAATTAAAAGTTATGGGACATTAGCTCAGTCAGATCTACTCAAGATCAGTGTGAAAAGTGGACTCACAGTAAGAGCCACCTGCTGTGCAGCCCTGCTGTAGGATGATGCTATAAGGCACAGCCACTGTGAACGGCTGTCAGTCAGTCTTCAGACTACGACAGCTCTAAACCTTATCAGTTTCATTCAGAAACAATTAACTTGACCCAGTGAAAATTTTAGAAAGAAGTATCTGCAGCTCTTCACTGCTTAAGGTGAAAGGCAGATACTGTCTCACACCATGCTTTTAGAAGCATTTTATATCGGTTTATTTTGAACCTTTAATGCAATAAAAAAGCCTGACTTGTACTAAAATCTATCTTGTGAACTCCTGTTGTCACTTCCTAAACAGAATATAACCATTTAACTCTTCAAAAACTCAATTCACTGATGATTTGGAGCAGTGAGCCACTTTGCAGGACAGCCCTCTTTAGGAGAGCTATAGGAGAAGAGAGATCAGGAGGCTTGCCATGCTGGAAAAATAAGTATTGTTTAAAAAGAACAGGGGCAATAGTAGATGGGCTTGCATGTCTTAAGCCACAGTTTTATACAGCATAGACTAGAACAAGACAACTTTTGAGAGAGGGTGAAAACTCAAATCAGCCAGGGGAACAACATGAAAGGTTTTGAAAACAAAGGCTGCCTTCACCAGCTGTGTCCTTCTGAGGCAAATCCATACTTTCAAAGCAGCAACTGTCAAGAGGCTTTCAACAACACTACGCTCCCCCGACTAGGTCCCCACAGGAAAATCTCCGCCTCCCTCTAGGATAAGCTCAAAGTTTTGGATCTATTCCTTGCTCTTCTCAAAAGTTTCCAAGCCTGTACTCTTTGAGACTATCTCCTTGTTTTATACACTGAAATTCCAGAAAAGGATCTGAACAGAGCATATTTGGTTGGGCTGTGAAAATCTCAGACCCTTTCCCTCCACAACAGGCTTCAGGCTGACACCAAGACCCAAGCAAAGAGGTGGACTTTTAAAGGAATGCTGAAACACCCACACAAGAAGAAGCTAAAACCCCCAAGTAACACGTACATCACCCTTAATCCCTGCTACAGCTGTCTGTTACAAGCTCACTGAAATAATGAAAAGTTAGTTTTCCTACCTGTGACTGTGGAGGAGTGCATTGAAAGCCAATCCATCAGACCAGCTACTGGTGAAATTGATAACATTGACCTGTGGGTAATTACGAGTCGATTGGCGGACCCAGCTCAGCAGAATCTTTTCACTGTTTGTCTGCTGCAGTCCAGCCATGATGTTTTTCATTACATCTTTGACCTGCAATAACAGACAGAATTTCATCAACAATTGAACTTAATCATTAAAACTGACTTTCTTTTTCCTTTTTATTTTTCTTTTTTTTTCTTTTTGACACAAAAAAACCTTCAGTTGCCTTGATTTAACCCTTCAGGAAAAATCTTCTGAGTAATTATAGAACATATTTGGTGTCACAGTGTAATGATAATAATCAAGTCTGAATGCTTAAAGACAACTGATATTGACTTGTTGGTCACCATTGCTGATGCATTCAGTACATTCTTAACGTCCTTTCCAACCTTTATGATTCTACGATTCTATGATTCATCCCTGTGCCACATGAAGCACTCCACGCAGAAACAGAGAAGGCAAGTTTGTTTGCATCGCCTGTGGGAACAGAGTTCATTCAAACTAAGTATTTTTCTCTGTGGTTTTCTCTACTCTGGAAATATATCTGTAGTTAACATGATACATTACAGCAAAAGTTGATAAAACAGTGAAAAGCATTCTTCTCTCATTGGCAGAGTTGAAATAAGTACCAAGGCAAAATACATGTGTTGAGCACATAGTAGATAATGCTCTTGACTTAAATGTGCAAACTATATTTGCACACATGCACTTGGACGAAAAGTGAGTCTCACTGCATGCATTAAGAGAGTACCGTATATTTATTTCTAATTCTAATATTTTTAATGAATAGTTCATGTTTCTCTTTCATTATAGAAAGCTTCCAGACCTACAGGTTTTATTTTATACAAAAAAACCCCACATTAATTCTGAGGGCTTCTAAAATGTTGATGTAATGCAGTTGATTACATATTTCTTAGCAAGTTCTCTCCTGGTGAAAGAGCACACAAAACTTCTATTAAGAAGCTTATAGTTTATTTTCCTGTAAAGCAATTCCTTTTAAATCATGGCTTTCTCCATATATCTTGTAAATACTAGCAGCTCTTTTAAATTACTCCCTAAGATATAATTTAACTATAAAGTTGCTTATTGTTGCTTATTCGCTTATGGAGTATGTAATTTCTTCATAACTCTTCAGTTGGATTGCTCTGCAGCCAATATCAGTCAAAGAACAACATTCAACGCAGAAGCTGCTTTATGATAACAGATGGAGCACTTTGAAATTGTAAAAACCATAAGATAACATGCAGAAGATGTAATCTCAAGGAATAATCAACCCAAAAAAATTTACAATGATACTATAGAAGAAAACAGATACTGTTTTATTGTTCAGTCTGGTAAATAGCTTGCTCATTTCACAGTAATTATTTCAATCATTTGAATAAGTGAAGATAGGTATTACTAAAAGAATGTCACGTTTTTACATCTCAGATGCATACTGCCCAAAGAGTATCAGGGCCTTCATGTTTCCTTTTGAGACTTGGGTATAAAGTTAACTTTATCTGTTTCTGAAATGGAGGAGAAATTGATCATCTCTAAATTTCATGGGACACATTCCTGACTTAAGTCTAAGACTGCAATTTACACCAGTGAAAATGAACATACAATTCTGTCAGAATAGCAGCATTTTATAATTGCCTCTATTTCTACATCAGGAGACTAAGGAGTTTAATAAAATTAGGAAATATACTCTTCAGTTTTGCTTCATATGTTTGAGTGGGTATGTTGAGTTTCTCCTTAATATTTTTAGTGTCTTCATTATTGAGAGCTGCCAATAATTCAGCACGAAGCCAAGAGATTTTCCTCCTATATTTCCACGCAAAATCCATTCACTATTATTAAATTATTCAATTTTATTTTTCATTAATCCAGGTGCTAATAGGAGAAGTTTTGAGATTAGTATCTTTCATAACAAACTTAAATAATATGAAAGACTAGAATATATTGAAATTATGGTAATATAAATTGTTTAAACCAGGATTCTATGGCCCATTTTGTATTTTTGTCATTTACAAATACTTGAATATTAAATGCAAACTGTAATATTTGAAAAATACAGCACATATTTGTATAAAATGAATGAATGCAGAAACACAAGATTTAGAAATATAAAAGTTCATAACATATATAAAAGATCAAGTGTTCGAGTTGTCATTAAGTGTAATAATGCAATAAGCACGAAAAAAGGAAATTAGGCAAAAAGAAAAAAACAATAAACCATAAGAAAGGAAATTATTCAGAAGAATCCAGGTGACAATTCTCCTTCTGATTTAAAGACATTAAGCCAAAAATTTAGCATTTATGTCTACATCTGAGCAAACAAATACATAATAGTTTCAAACTCATTGAGTTTAATACGCTGACAGTGGATAGAGATTTGCTCTCATCTTTCTGCATTTCTCTGCAGCAGTGAAGACTTAATTCTACAATTTTTTTGTTGTCTCCTAGAGAATGGCAGGCATTTAAAATAAAGTAAAAGGTCCTGATCTCCTCCTGAAAGCTGAGGTCACTTCCTGTTCAGTGAGAAATGGTGGAAAACTTCACTTCTATGGTGGAAGCCACCTTCTCCTCCTAAGCACTCCGATCGTCACCCTTCCCACCCTCCCTGGCACCTTGGCAGCAGCACGCTGTCTGCAGGACGGCCGGGCCCTGAAGCGAGATCAGCGCCTGAGCGGAAAGGTGCTGGCTAACACTGAGGTCAGAAGGAACCTTTTTGAAGGCTTCTCAGTTAAGATGTACTGTGCAGAAACAGTAGTACATAGAGGTGTGTTCATGTCAGCCTGAAGAGGCTTTGGATGGAGAAGCTCCCTCAGCATCCAGGCTCAAAAATGACAGGTATTTCAAAGAGTCTGGTAGGGTCTGTCTCTTGCTGTGAAATGACGAGCTGACCTCTGATGCTCATTTCTTTGTTACTCCTCCTTTCTAACACAGCATATCCTGGCAGGAAACAAAGCTTTAAGGTATTGAAAACTCTGACTTCCAAAGAACAGATGCACTTTCTCTTCCTGGGGAATGGACGTATACTACAGCCATAAGAAGAGATTCAATTGTGAATAGAAGGGGGGAAAAGATCAACACAACACGACCAAGATGACTTCTGAAATATTAAACTGCCAAATGTGAACCCGCGAACAGGACAGTAGCACTGCTCTTCTTGTCACCATGCTGAGAAGCAGTGGAAAGCTGTGCCCCCAGGCCTGGCTCACGGCAGCATCAGGTCTGTCAGCTCCCCATGGCAGGACCACATCTGGAGCCTCTCCATGCATAACTGTGTGCACACAAGGTGACTAGGGATATAGCACAATCCCAGGCTTATCTATGTCTTTTTCATCTAAAATCAGCACTCAGGTGCATAACGTTTTATAAAACTGGCACTTGGCTTCAGGACACCAGCCCCCAGGAAGAGAGCAAAGGAAGAAGGAGAGAATCTAAAAAAAATTATTGGCAAAGTAAGGTTTTTTCATTTTGCTCAAGCAAATATTTACCTTTCAGTTCCTTGACGGAACAACTTGGGTTTTTTCCTTGCTCTATTTCAGCTATTCTGACTGCATAGATTACCTTTTTGTAGAATCCACTAAACACTGAAAGCACATTTTAAAGAAGTCTTGTAAGCACGCATTCAAGACACTTATCAAAGTGAAGTATATTCTTTGCTCATTGATTCAAGATGGATTGACAGAAAGTTAGTATTTCATTTCCACCATTATAATTCAAAATGAAATAAAATGGTAATTCCAATTAAAATACTGGTTCTGCAATAAGCATACAACAGGCCTGACACTTTTGATAGGTCTCCAAATGAGGCTGGCTGACTGTTGAAATGCACGTCTCTGAAATAGTTGCCTTATGCGTATGCCTATTATATCACTTTTCTTTCTGAAGATTTTGCGTGTGATTCTTACACATTTTTGCTAGGGCTTTTTTTCATGCTCTACATGAAAATAAGTTTGCTCTTAAAAAAAACAACAAACAGAACAACTTGCATACTGCAATAAAGAATGTTCTTCCACTCTCAGGAGTCTTTGTCAAATATAATGGGTTTATTTTGCTTTTGCTTAAGTGTTCATGCTGCAGTGAGGCTGGGATCAAACAACTGTGAGAAAGAGGGCAGCAGCTTCAAGGAAATAGAAACTCAGACACATTCAGATCTTTGGCAGCAGGTGCTCAGCTCAGAACGGTGGTTCAATTTCAGTAAAACTTCTAATAATAATATGAAAAAACAGGCTCGATAAGAAAGGACACAATCACCACAGGAGATACGGAAAGCCACAAGTTTTCTACTGAACAGAAACGCGAGCAGTAAGAATGAGTCAAATCTTGTCTCCTGCAATGCCTCTACCACTGCTTTTTCTCAGTGAGTCTGCTGATATCCACTCAGACTGGTACTGCTCCATTACTCCTTTCATGTACCCTTCTCCTATCACCTTTTTTTTTTTTTTTTTTTTACACAAGAAGATTGACACTTTTGTCATAGATGGTCTTGTTGTCATATACAAGTACAGCTCTGTCCTAATGCGGTCCTGGTTGCAGGCTGTGAAACTGGAAAATGCCTGTTGATCTGCAACAAAATAACTGTCCACACAACTCGTATCTATTTTAATTTTTTTACATGCAGGTAGATAATGTTCCTCTAGATGACTCTTCTCAGGACTGCAAGTTCTTGGAATCTATAAAGTGAAAGGATGTCCAAAGCAGGATTGCACCATCAAATATAAATGGCACCAAAAGCATTTACTAAATCAACTAGCCTGTGCAACAATATTTGGGTTTTTAGGCCTCCCACAGACCATAACGTGGAATTACTAGGATAAGTTGCATTCGATAACCTTAAAAGTCTTTTCCAACATGAATGATTCTATGATTCTATGATAGGTTATCACAGGTAATGAGATGCTTTACCCAACTGTAGACAACTGGCAGGTAAGCTTAGTGCCCCTGAGTCCATAATTTAACAACCACCTCTTGTGCCTCCAGTTGCTTAGTGCTAAGAGCAATCTCTGATAGGCAAAACGGTATCAACAGAAAAAAGCACTCCTTCTTAAGAAAAGTACAGCCTTGTTTCACCAGAAGTGCTCTCACTATGTAAGATAGTGTCAACCTATAAAAAGGTATAGCAATCACAAACAAATTCTAGATCACACAAATCACTTCAAAACTTGAAAGAAAATATGGGAAAGAACAGAGATTTTCTCCACAGAGCTGAAAATAAGCAAATTCACTTTGAACTGTTCTACTCCTTTGAGGGAAATAAGCAGCAAAGAAAGATTTCCTGAATTTTGTCTAAAAATGAGAAAAGTGCATGTACAAATCTGACTTAGTAATTTTTTTGTTATTTATCATTATGCAATGGCAACAGGGTTATGATGTAACAATGGCTTCTTCTTGCAAACTAGGCTTTCGCTAAGCTTTAGAAAAGAAACTGAAACTGAATTCTAGCCCAGTTGGAAATTTATTTACAGTATTTTGCCTAAAATGAGAAAATCAATCATGCAGGTCTTCCAGTTTCTTTCAATAGTCCATGAATAGAACAAACAGAACTCAAAACTACAGGCTAAACATGGACTGAATCACGCTGACTATGCCATGAAAGTGTCACACCTTTAACTATTGCTTTGTAAATACAGTCCTTGGACTTTTCACACACGAGGACTTCAGCTGTAGTCATGGGCACCATCATAGCTGCTCTCACAGTTATCACTAGGCTCAAAACAGATCTTTAAATGAATTGCCTACATTCTGCAAGCAAGCAGTACTCTAAGAGCACGCCTGCTGTCAATAACCTCATCAGACTGTACAATGAATGTGCATGTCTTCTGTACGTGTGTAAGTATGTATTAACAGGAATGATGGGAAAAGATGAAAGAAAAATTAGTAACTACACAGCTAGTACTAAAGCACGTCTTTAATACTTTGCTTCAGGATAAAATATGACCAAATCAAACTAAGAATTCGAACACAAATAGTCATCTCAGTCCATAATTCATATAAATTAAAACACAAGAATTATTCATAGAAGTTGGACAGCTAGGTTTCATATTACATCTGCTCTTTAGTAAGTAATTTAGAACAAAGTTATTCAATTAAATGGAAGACAAAGAAAGAAGTGATTTAACTATTTACAGTTTTTCTCTGTTGCTTTCACTGCAACATGTCCTGTAAAATTAATGTTCCCTACTTCAATGAATGATGCACATGTAATTTTTGATGGGAGTGAAAAGTCTTTCAAGTTTTGTTTCCTACCACTTTCACTTGTAAGGCTGCAAAGAACTTGAAAATTATGGCTTGGGGAACAGAGTTGACACAAACGGACAGACTCTTAGCCCAGATCCATATGAATATAGAGTTTCAGAGACTCTAGACGCTAGTTCTTTCTGAATTTTTATTTTACTGCTGTCTCAGAATTTGTTTACTTAATTGTCCTAACCTACCATGTGTTCTGGTATTTTTTTAATGAGATCTATATCATAATCAATTCTTTCTCTCTAAAAAGAAAGCAAGCTAAATGAACCACATCTGCTTCAATAAATTGTCATAGTATCAGCTTTCTGCTGTTCTAAAAATAATTCTTGGCAGGATGGGTCAACAGCAAAAAGCAACAAATGGGATTATGTCATCAAAATATAAAACTTGCCCTTTCTAGGACATAAAAAGAAAAATGACCATGAAGGCTATATACTCCCACTGACTTTAACTACAAATTTTTCTTACAACGACTTCATTAAATATTCTTTTGCAACACCTAACTGTGAAATTAGAGTCAAAAGAGCTGCTGCTAATGCTCTAAAACCTGTTTTATCATCCAGAGAGTGTTAATACCATAGATAATATGTAAACTGGCTGCCATAAAACTTGCTAGTTTAGGACACTGTTTGCAATGTATATTTATTTTGTAGATTGCAGCTGAATAATAATGGAAAAAACCCCACATCAGTAGAATAAAGGTACTTCATGGAAAGCAGCAATGCCACTAACCTGCCAGTGGAGGATTATATTCCAGATCAAACCAAGGGTCAGCTTATGATTACCATCCACAATGTCTGAGCTCCCAATATTTACCAAATCAACCTATTAAGGAAACAAAAAAAAATCTGTAAGATTTATTGCAAGCATAAGAGATACGTCTTATTTTCATACATCTGGTGTTAAACTTCCTTTGTGGTGAGGAAGAGGGAGGGATGAGCTGGGATAAATCTCTCAGTTGGTTTCTAATATTTTATAAATGCCATGATTAATGTGCTGGAAAAAAGCAAGTAGTGATCTCAAGTTCCAATTATTCCAGTTACAGCGTGTTGTGAAAAGATACAACTAAAAGTGATAGTTAATAATAACTCAAAAAACTTTACATTAATCCTCTACAATATAAACCACAAAACTGATGGGTGACACAGAAAAGCTCCTATATTATGCTCCATGCTACCTTACATAACATGCTTTGCCGAAAGCTACACACACCTCTAGACACTGTGGGAACCTATAAACCCAAGATATTGTTTCACATACTTAAATTAAAGGAGAACTTATTTTGCTTTAATTAAATTCTGTAATGTATAAGGCAAGGCAGGATGTGTTCTGGAATACAGGGAAACCAATGACTGTGATCTAAGCAAATCTCTTCCACAATAGTTCTTCCAGAAATGTTATTTTCCATAATTATGCTCTTGCAACTTTGTAATGCATCAGCATTTATCCCCCTGGAATATTCTGTCCTCCACATGTGAAATGATCTTTCACCCTCCTCTGCTTCTAACGCTCTCTAAATAAGAAGGAGAAATTCAGGGATGTGAGTGTGAGACAAGACAAGCTAAGACCTGCACTTTTGCATGGAAACTATGACTAAAATTTGCATCCTCACTGTTCCATAGATGGAGTTTTTCATTGTCAGAACTCATACTTATACGGCAAAGTACTCCATTCCTTCACAAATTATAGTCTGCATATGTCTACTGCACTTCTGAAGTTATTTGAAGTTTTATCTGTAGAATGACTAAAGGTTTTGAACACTCAGAACAAGCTTCTCTTACTTCAATGCATCTATATATAGATCCTTTATACTAGTCATATACAAAGTATATATTTTGTCAAGAACTCTAAAACTTTCTAAGAACTCTTTAAGAATTCAGCACATTAGACTAAAAGTGGAACTTTTTACCTTAAAATTCAAACGGGGTCTATGTATCAAGTGACCCACTACAAAGCTCATTAGGGTGTCACCTACCTGTTCTACAGGACAAATCCTCCATCTGCTTTTGTAAATAGAAGCCTGAAATGGAAGCCTGAATATACAAAATCTACATGTGTTCTAATGAAACAGAGGAACACTTACAAGTTTGGCTCACAGTCACATGAGTCTATGTTGGGTCAACCCTGCACCCCAACACTATCACCTTTCCATAGGCAAAAAATCTGTAAGATGGACTGACTGTAAGCAGTAGCATTTTTCAGTGTGTCGCCAGCCAGAATATACCAGCACATACTGGCACATACTAGCAGAAAAATCTAGATTAGTCAGTTTCTAAAAAGCTTTAGAACCATTGATTTTGCATTTCTGAAGTCCCACAGAAGCCACCCCTGAGACAATATTGAAGGCTGAGGAAACTATTTCAGAGACCTTTTGGCTTTATACTAATTTGATACAGTAGACACTGTATCAATTTTTCTAATGTGTACAGTTTATAAGATTTTTGTTATATGGATATGATGGCCATTGGATGACCGCTTCATTGTCTAAAATAATGTTTTTTTCTTCTACATTCTCCAATTGGAATCTTTACTGTTTTCTTTCCATATTTGAAAAGGACTGTTGTTGTGTTCTGGAACCTGAATGAAAAGTACATTCATGGATTTAGCACATATCTAATTAATAAATACTTTTAAAAGCATTTGCTATGAATATTTGTAACCACTTTCCAGGTATGCAATCAAAACCTTCTTGTACACTTTTAAAAAATGTATTGTTTTTTCAACAATGTCAAATATGACAGATTTTGAAGAACTAGAATTTTTTCTTCTATTTATTTACATGAAATTCCATTTATAAAAATAAAAATCAAGCTGGAGGTCTGTATGCCAGTCTTATAAGGTCACTTTCATTTATGCGTAAATTTTCAGATGGATAAACACTACCTTAGATTTACAAAATCGATAACTTTATTCAGCAGCTGAACTCAAGCATGTTTAGTGACCTACTGCAGCTATCAAGAAATCCAATATAATATGCAGCACAGAATACATTATCACTGTTCCATCACATCTTACTGTTAAGTTTAAGCAAATGTTATAGTTTATTTGAATTTATTCTTGAGGAGGAGATGTGATATAATTAGTTGGCCACTGAAGATGCCTGCTAAAGTTATGGATCTAATAGAATGCTTGCATAAGGAAGACATAATGAGAATATTTACTCAAAAATGTCACACAGGATACTGGCTTGAAAAGTCAATCTTGACAAAGTAAAATGGAAAGTCATTTTGATATGATTCATTTCCTCATTATTATGAACCATAAGGAACAGACACTATGGAAAATCTACCAGAAAGGCTTCTTGTAGAAAAAGCCCCCATTTTTCAGACTTCATACTCATCAGAGCTTGTGAGTTGATATTTTGACAGGCAGCACCTTCTAAGCAGCTATGGATGATTTCTTGTAATTAACCTTTTAAAATGTATTTTAAACACCATGTGTTACCATAAAATTGTGTATGTTGATCTGTCTTCAGGTTGCATTTGTTATATTATTCAAGCACTTGTTGGCAGAGGATTTTAAAATCTTTAAATACATTCTATCCTGGTGCTGAATGACGATGTATCCAAGTCACACTAATAAAGCTGACTTGACTCCTGTAATTGTATACTATAGGCCAGAGCTTGATCTAGGACACACAAAGCATTGAGTATGTCATCTATAGGATGTTCTGACCCTGTCCAACTGATTACTTACATTATTTCTCCGCAAAATCTGCAGTGCTTTGTTGACATTGTTCAGGGCATGAACTCTTGTGGAGCCCTTTTCTTTTGCCTAAAAAGAAAAGGAAACAAATTTGACCAAATTTGCCCAAAATCAGAAACCAGAATACACTATATGTTACTCAAATCTTGTATTTCACCTGTGGTTTTCTATTTTGTGAGTTTATGACAACAGCGAGAATATTACCATATTTTGTGCACACGCAGCTTCCTGATTATGAAATAAGGGCAATTGTGATACAAACTGGATCCACAGTTGGAAGGTAATTTGGTACTTTGAAATCTTCCAGTGAATGAATCATTGAAATGTATATAAAATTAGATAATTCCAGATTGTTTTTATTAAGATTATTCTTCTTCTCCAGGACACAATTTAGGAACATTACTATGATAATGAAACAGATAAGCATCAGGTTGTTTAGTGTTTATTTACACGTACATTCTCTCTGGATTTTCTCAAACTGCCATCCTGCTTCACTATTCTTTTATCAGAAAGTTTCAGAAAAAAGACCACAAGCTTATAAATTCCAAGCAGGAACACAAGAAGATATTCAAAAACATGTGACATGTCACTTCAGAATTTCCAGGTTAATAAAAGCAAGTTCTTCTTTCTTTTCAGACATGTACAACTCTGATACACAGACAAAATGCATGAAATTTACTAGCGAAAACATTCTAATTCTATGCATTAAATTCTATTCCTTGTATTTGGCACAAGCATCTAGCAATAAAAAATATTTGAACTCCAGATAAAATCTAAATGAACCCTGCCTCAGTCTTGCTTCTCTTTGCCACACTTCCTTAAGAAGCACATACATCAAAGCAGAACATTTTCTTTCCAAATATATGCCTAGCAAAGGGTTGTTGTCTAGTACAGCTCATAGTCACAATGTTTCCTCAATTTCAAATCAATGTCAAAAATACTCATACCCCTGAAAAACAGTTTCTACAGGCCCTCATCAATGGTAGAAATTAATGACCACCACCTACGACTATTACACAACATCAAGACTTCAATAAATAGAAAATGTGTTAATATACACATACAAGTTTTTGGCCTGTAAGGCATTCCAAGAGCTCCAGAAGTCTTCGTCCATCTCGAAAATCATTAAAAAGATCTTCAATGTAACGTCTTCCAAACTGAAATGAAATAATGGATTTAGTTAGTTCTAACACCAAAAAAAGAGAAAGAATTAAATTTCTAAAATACTACTAGAAATCTGTAAATGCCACTGTCTTGCACAGTGGCATATTCCACCTGTGAAATACATTGTGCAAATTAAATATTAAAGGTATGATACAAGTAAAGGAGGAAAATATCCTACAATTAAACTAACAGAATTATTTCACATACAGCTGCTTTTAATGGGGCTCTTGCATAAAAGATATTGGTGTATACCTTATTTGATGTATCTTTCTTATAGTAAGGAATGTACATCCTTTATTCTCTCTTCAAATTATAATATTGATATCATTTGTGAGAAACTACTGCACATCCAATAATATATAATTTGTGCATATGCCATTAATTCCAATAATTAAGCCAGAATTAAACACTAATGAAGCTAAAACACAAAGTGGTCTTGGTAATTAAGGTACAATTTGGGAGAAAAGTGGGGAAAATAATTTGCCAAATTAAAAAAACAAAAACAAAAACAAACCCAAACCAACAAACACCCAGAAAGAGATATCAAGTTTAAGTGCACAGTAGGCACTCTCTCACTTGACAGAAAACTGGGATTTACACAGAAGGAGATAAGTCTCAGGCTTATTCTGGTAAGGATCTAAGAAACACAAGTAGGACATACTCAGAATTGTACTAAATCAGGGCTTCATTTCTGCAAGTAGCTAAAACTCAATTCACATCTTGTATATAGCACTAGAGAAAGACAAAAGAAAATATTTGGGATTTTCCCTCACGTGATAACGGTAGAAGATGATTTATTCTTCTAAAATTCAAGTCAAATTTCTGATCCAATGCTTTGACTAATGTACTAAATTTTAAAACTATAGAAATATTGTTTTGTCTAATTCAGTCACTGTGTAACTTTTTTGAGCGTATATAAATGTTCATATATTTCTGTATATATGAGAGCTATTGAGAACCACAATAAAAACCAGTGATTATCTTGTGTAGTTTCAGATAGATTCATATGTCAATGTTATTTCTATTTTGATTGATTCAAGAGGAGGCATATGGTTTTTAATTTGCTAGAATTGATACCATGCTGACCTACACTGCATATCTTCTACTTTTACCACAGAGCCATGTAGAATTGGGAATCCATATTACAATGAAAACGTTTGTTTTCCTGTCAGCAGTGTTCACTGCAACACTCATTAGAGCCAGCTGGCCATTTTATAAAAAGCAAACTTTGTCAGAAATATCAATTCCTTTAGAAGGTTTCCTAAACAGAGGACAGAACTGAAGACATTTCCAGTGCTAGACTTATTCTTTCCTCAGTCAATAAATATTTATGTGTACAGCACAAACTTCAGTGCTACTGGCTACTCTACCATGACTTTCCCTCTTCCTTTCTCTTTGACTGCCCTTCTGAGGCAAGATCTCCTTTCAATTCTGTCATTTTTTGGTAAGGACTTGTTTCTATTTCACAGAGTAAACAAATCAAATCCAAAACATCAAAAAAAAATTCTACAGCAGTGGAAATTCTTGTTTTCTAGCCAGTTTTCACACCCTGGAGAACCCATTCCAACTAAGGTAATTGCTGGTTAACATATGCTGCTACTTCACCACCTAAAATATCTGAAAACAAGTGCTCAATAGATTCACATATAACTTATTCACACAGCTCCACCTCTTGCATTATCTGTTTAACAAATACTGCTCAGCAACTCTATTTCCTGCATTGCATTTTGTATAATAGTTTTCGATAAAACATTTTAAATTGTAGTATGAACAATCATGTGCCGTTATGCAAGTCAAGTCACACATGGTATTCCTGAAGTTCTCTATTACTTTATATAGAACAAATTTTAAATCAAAACATATGACTAAATCAGAAAGCCTTTATTTTGTTGCCTAATCTTGCAGAACAAAAGTCATCTTGGCAGAGGGGAAGCACAAGACATACACACTTCCAAGGGAACATTTTAACATTCTTGAGAAAGTTGAAGTGATCAATAGACTCTTCTGTAACACTATGAAAGAGTTGTGCCCATAATGTTACTGAATCACTCTGGGAATATGAGTACAATGACATTTTGATAATATAATATAATTATGTTGCTTTGTATCATAAGGGAAAAATAAAACTAGCCTTTATAATTGCCTGTGTGTCTATCTACCTTCCTTTTTGCAACATTTAAGCTATTCACAAAGTTTAGGATGAAATCTACGTAGGAGAGCCAAAAGCTCTGATTGACAAAATATGAGAATTTTTTTGTGGTAAAACTTTCAGAAAGAAGATAAAGACATAGCATAGTAGTATGCCCAGCAGGACATATTAATTACAAACATATTACATGTAAACCTTAAAACAAAAGTCACAATGATCTTTTAGGGTCTTGGAAGTATACCTTCCATTAATCAGCAACTGAAAATACGTTAAGACACCCTATACTACAGCTACACATATAATTGTTAACCTGAAGAAAGTTGCTATTTTTCTGGCAATAGGGTAATTAAGACTGGATCAACACTGTAGTATCTCTTCAGAAATAAAGGGCTCAAAGAAGCATCAAATAAATTCATTGTGTCATTGAAAAGCTCTGCTAAGTTGTATGAAGTTTCGAAAACAATGAAAAAACAAGCATGGCTATTCAATAGCTTGCCTAAACAAATGTCTAGTCCTTTATTAGAAATTCTTGCTGAAAATAACCTTGTTTAAATGTTTATTTAGGTTGTGACCTATAGCTACCACTATAGATGGAATAAAAATGTTCAGAAGAATCACCCATGCCATTTGTATGCACGTTCATTAATTACTTCCCCTATATTACAAACTTATCCAAAACCTAAAACAGCTGCATACTGGATTGTTGGTTCACAGTTTTTCTTCTGAAAACCCATAATGACGGAAGAGATGGGGGAAACAAGAGAGTATAAGACAGAGGCACTGAAGATCGTGAACATGAAGCACAAGGTGACTGTGGTACTGATTTCCCAACCAGTAGCTTGACTGGCAGTAATATGAAACTAGAAATAATTGTATGATTGTAATCAATATATAGGCTCTCTATGATGTTAGGGAAGTAGATTAGCAGGGATGGAGAGGACAATAAGAAAAAATAGACCGAATAAAGAAAAAGAGGGAATAACTGCAGAACTGAAACTAAAAAAAAAAAGAAGACTAACAAAAGAAAAATCTAAGATAGGAATTTGTTAGAATCTTCATGACTAAAACGACTTTAGGGATTTAAATATACAGCAGTTTTATATATTATTTTAACCTATTGTCTTTGTGTTAAATAAAGGTCAAAACACAGATAGTTTTCTTGGTTTAACTGATAAGGTTTTTGGCTGCAACTACACATCTTTGCCTTTCATTGAAGAAAATCCAAGGGATTTATTTTAAAATAACATCACCAAAAATGTGATACAGAAGGGAAGATAAGATTCTTGTTTTATCATGGATGAAATTAACCCTTCGACTTAATACAGACTGAGGAAAAGAATTCAAAAAATACTTTTCTGTGGAAAAAAAAAAAGCTCTACCGTTGTCAAATACACAAGCTTTAGTCTTAGAATTAAGAGGCAATGTACAACTGACAGCTCAGGAAAACATGAGAACTTTCAGTAGAGTGAAGCATACTCTGTGTACTAACTCAACTCAGTGCTCTTATTCTAGAATTCTCTCCATATTAATTAGACTGAAATAATACCTAAATTGTGTTGGTTAATTTTCAAATTCAGACAGTAATTGAATCAGTCTTATGCTAAAGAACATTACCAAAAAAAGGCAAAAGTAAATGGAAAAGAAAGAAAAGAGAATATCAAGAAACAGATGGAAATAGCAAGGGGAAGGACTTTGGGAGAGTGGGGAAAGGGAAAGAAGGGAAGAGCATTAAGAACAAGTCATAACCTAAATTGTCTCCCATAAGCACAAAAGGTAGAAATGTACTTCTGTTTCCTGAGGTTCATAGTCAAAATTTCAAGCAATGAGTCCATAATAATACCAGCAAAATACGTAACAGAAGACTGTAACACAGCTATTATTTGAGGTTCTTTAAAAAGCATAATCTGCTTTATAAAAATGACACATAATAGATACTTTTTCCTATTTTTTTTTTTCAGAAAAGTTAAAAAGGGTAAAAACTTGGCTGAGGAAGAGATCTCTGACTTCATTTTCCTTTGCAGGCAAGTATGCATTTAGATTACACTTTTCATCTGAGTGCAGACTAGACTATAAGAAGATTATTACAGAAAGACAAGTTGGATGCTATTTCTTACGCATTTTACAGTGTTATTGGCTTATTATTATGGGTTCATCTGGGAAATCTAGCAACCAAAACTACCAACAGATGGAGAGAGACAGAGAATAAATTAAAAGAGAAAAGACACTGTAAGGACAGAGAATTCAAGGTTAGGCATGACAATAGACAAAAGATTTATGGTTTTGCTAGGTGTAAATAAGAAAAATCAGCTGATAATAAAACTAGTGGGCATGTAAGTCCTTCAGACTCCTGACACAGGTGAAAAACTGAGACCTTATCTTGGTACAAGACCTGTGCCTCCAGGAGGAGCAGGAAACTCAGACCACAGAGCCTGGAAGAGAGCTGCAGTGCAGTCCAGCTGTGACTCCAGCGTGCTAAGCTGTGGAACAAAGAGCAGGACCTCAGGCTGCTGATTGAGTACTAAAAAAATGAAAAGATAAGATACAATCCAGAGAGGGTGAAGGATATAAGCTGTGTATTGGGTTGGCTCAGCCGGATTT
>NW_009716445.1:0-334 GCF_000703405.1 Apaloderma vittatum
AACATGCTGCTAGCTTCAGAACGTGCAGCCTCTAAGAAGAGATGAAACTGGAAAGTAAAAATCACTGAACAGGACTGGGTTTTTAGCTAAACCCAGGACACCAGATGAGGTGATTTCAACTATTCTCTTGAAGTATATGGGTTTATGTTTAATATTGTGTCTCCTCACTATCAGCAATGACTATTTCTAGGTACAGCTACAGGCTGAAGGGGTTAAACTGAAATAATTTCCTGCTCAGGGAACAGCAGCATCATAGTTTAGTCCATCCTATTAACAACCACATCAACAGCTCCGAAACATTCTTCTTCTCCTTTTGGATACTTGAGTTAGGGCA
>NW_009716445.1:520-896 GCF_000703405.1 Apaloderma vittatum
TTTTTTTTTTTCCCATGGGGTACGGCCCCATTCAGGCATCCACCCACACAGTGTGGGGTCCTCTGCCCCACGGTGGACGTCTACACCCCGCCCATGGGCTGCAGGGGGACAACCCGCTTCACCATGGTCTACACCACGACCCGGGGGACGCTCTGCTCCAGCACCTTGAGCACATTCTCCACCCTCCTTTCTTCACTGACCTTGGCATCTTCACGTATTCTCACTCCTCCATCTCTGTGCCAGCTGTTGTGACGCAGTTCTTTTTCCCCGTTCTTAAATACGTTTTCACAGAGGCGTTCCTCTCCTATCACTTTACTGATGGGCTCAGCCTTGGCCACTGGCAGGGTCCTCTTTTGAGGCGGCTGGCCATTGGTCT
>NW_009716445.1:927-16592 GCF_000703405.1 Apaloderma vittatum
AACTCGGGAAGCTTCTAGCAGCTTCTTGCAGAAGCTACCCTGCAGCTTCCCCTCTGCCACCACCAAAATCCGGCCAGGCCAACCCAATACAACAGTGAAGTCAGTGACAAACTCTGCTCGTCCTAAAGGGAAGGGATCAGGTTTTCTCCTTGGCAGGCAAAAATCTGTGTCAGCATCAGAGAGGGAATCTTTCTGGTCTTCTAGGTAGCAGAGAAAAGCCTTGAACCAAATGCCTCAAAAACCTTAGAAACCCAAATTGTTCAAAGTGCAGTGTTAGGTTTTCAGATTTCTGTATTTTTTTAAGCCACCATCAGTTTTGGGAGCTTGGCTGATGACTTCTGAATGCCTGATGTGGACAGAGTGGAAATGCCGCTCTTTCCTCAGTGCAGCTGTTGCTGCTCTGGCCAAAAGATCTGCTGGCTCCTGGATCTGATGGGGTGGGATGACAGGGTTTCTCTGGGAGGAGATTTAGGTTCCTTCCCTTGACTTGGCTGGACATAGCTATGATTTATTTATTTTTTCCTAGTTGGATATATGTCAAGGTATGATGCCAGTGCTTTTTGGGGAACCTGAGGGGTTTTGTTCTGTTGTGCTGATGGTTTAGGTTTTAGTATCACCACTGCACTGTATTTCTGTAAACAGACCGATTTTTTTTTATTTTTATCAGTATCACAGAGCCCATGCACAGTTCACACTACATAGAAACACATAGTTACACAGTTACTCTTCCAATGCTGATTTAACTGCATTTTAACCTCCCTCTTGTCTTTTATTTTCCCATGTTACCTCCCATCACGGCATTAGGGTGCTCCTAGAGCTGGAAAAACTTGGAGTAGCTTTTATAAAACTGAGAAATATCCTAACAGCCTTCATCAAGAAGGTGACTTTATTCTTAAAGGAAAAACATACTTCTTCAATTTTTGCTCAATACCTCCTTATCTTGTAGAGCTCCCAGGGATGAAGTTGGGGTATCAGCAAAGCTATGCTGAAGTTGCACATGATAAGGACCAAAATATGGCAAGAGCTTTGCTGAGGCTGCATGGAGACAGCTTAGGTGCTACAGGTTCTTGCACAGCTGCAGAATTATGCCATGTACTTTTAGTGACATATCATAAGCCTGATAGATAAAAAATACAATGGAAATAACACTTAAGTCTGGTCAGAAGCAATCTGTATATTTTCTTCCGTAATGTTATTCATCAGGCAGTCACAGTGATTTGCTATGCACTGTGGGTCCTTCCTGTTTTCTGCTGTGGTGATGGCAGTCAGACTGATGTGGTCTGACCTGCATAGGATAAAAAGGCTTTTTTACTGCAGAAGCGGAACAGAGCAGTCTGTGGGATGTGTGTGACTTCAACTGGTTACTGCCCTAAGATCCTCTCTGCTCTCTGACAGCAGCTCAAGGACCACAGTCTGAGGGAGAGCCCAGCCCCATGGCGTTGCACTGAGCCCGTGATCACAGAATCACAGAATCACAGAATGTTCGGGGTTGGAAGGGACCTCTGAAGATCACCTAGTCCAACCTTCATCCCAGCATACCTAACCACTACACCATAGCCTCAAGTGCTAGATCTACTTTTTTTTTAAACACCTCCAGGGTTGGTGACTCCACCACCTCCCTGGGCAGCCTGTTCCAGTGCCTCATCACTCGTTCAGTAAAGAACTTCCTCCGAATATCCAATCTAAACTTACCCTGACGCAACTTGAGGCCATTTCCCCTTGCCCTGTCATTAGTAATTAGAGAGAAGAGACCAGCACCAGCTTCACTACAGCCTCCTTTTAGGTAGTTGTCGAGGGCAATAAGGTCTCCTCTCAGCCTCCTCTTCTCCAGACTAAACAAACCCAGATGATGGCATAGTGCTGGGGGAAAGGCAACTCCGCTCTGGAAAACATAAATAAGATCATAAGGAAATTGCAAGTGACATTAAACTACAAAGAAACTCAACAGTGTAAAAGCGATGGTTCCCAAGTTGGGTGGAATAATGGGCAGCTGTAACCTTCAACATTTTTGGTGGACAATCTGCATTTCACCACTGAACTTTAAGCTAAAAGGGGTTGAGGTCTGTAGCTGCTTTACTGTGGCCATGGTGACTCTTGCTGCTCTGCAGACAACAGTCAGCAAGCTGCCAGCCCAACAGAGCTGGACAGAGCAGGCTGGGGTCATGCAGGGTGAAACAGAAGAAAAACATTGGAGAAAGGTGAACGATTTTTCAAGAAAAAGTATCTTTGCAAAGAGCAAGCGAGCAAGCAAATGTTGCGTAAGCTGTGTTATTAACAGCCCAACAAGCATGGTCGTCTTGCCTGCTTTCAGCCCGTTAGAGACAAGCTAATGACAAAGATTTTTGCTTTGCTGATGTTTAAAGTAGCCTCCATAAGCTAAAATAGACTGTGTTTGTTATGACCCTTAGGGAGTTATCTCCATGTCAGTGACCTTGTTCTAGCTAGCAGATGTTCAGGTATTATTTACAAATATTAATATTTAAAGATTATGTAAATGTTTGGTTCGTTGCCTTCCTTAAACATCCATTTTAAGCATTTCATCTATGACATCTCATATTTTACAGGGAGCCTGTGAATAAGCAGCTTTAGTTGATACTTAAAATAGCTGTATTTTCTTTGCTGAGGAACAGCCTAATGCTGTACTTTTATTATATTTCTTCATAGCCTAATAGCCTAATGTCAGCTGGTCCTCGCTGCCCTTTCTGGGCAATATTTTCATCAGGATGGATGAATGGTGAGGTGAATGAAGCATAAGTAGTTCACTTAGGGTTAGTATCAAGGGCTGGAATAAAACCTGTTTCTCCCTCAATGACCAGCCGCCAGCAAGATGCAGAAGAACGAAGATCTCTGCAGTCACGTGGCAGCTGATGAGCGTATTCTGGTGGTGGCTGCCTGGAAGCTGCTCACACCTAAGAGGTCCCAAACATATGCACATTCATTAAAAAAAAAAAAAAAGTAGATATACACACACATAACCATACAGAAACACCAAAGATTGTTTTGTAGCTCACAGACATGGACTCCTCTGGATGCTTGCAAGGCTCTCTGGGTGTGCATAAAATATCTGGCAGCAAACAAGTCTCCTTGTTTCCTATGTAGATATTTTTATCTCAGGGCCTATGTCTGCCTCACTGCTTCAGAGATGCATGAGGGGACAGAGAGACTGTCTCAGAAAAAACAATGAGCCTTTGAAATCACTGCCAAAGAGAAAAATTAAAGAGATGTCAGAAAGCTTTAGTCTCAGAGCTGGAGTGCAAAACTGACTCCAGGCATTTTCACGGTAGCACGCTATTCCCTATCTTCTAGAGCCTGCTGCAGTGATGAAAAAAATAAATAAAAGGCATGTGTCTGGTACCTGTTTCTGACTGGGAACTAACTGGTCCTTTGTAGCTTTCATGCTGCAACTCAGTGAGTGATTTTATGTGCTGAGACATGCTGGGACATGATGGGCTTTAATGGTGGGCATCTTCTGAAGTCATTCCTGAGTGGGACTTGTGGAAACCTCCTGAGTTCCCTGGAGGGGTTAGCCCCACACCAGATGTCCTATGGAACATGGGACAGAGTGTAGTATTCAAACTGGAGTTTTTTCAAGGTGAAATATACCACAAAGTCCTCTTGGCATCAATACCCACCCAAAGTGAAGATTTTATTTCTGTCTATTCTCCTTGTACAACCACTGAATGGAGATGCAAAGTGGATTTTCTCTAAAGGTATCCTGCACAGCACCTTTCCTATATGAAGCACCTAAGCTGACTGTGTAATGGCTTTCACTGAAGAGTAGGTCACAAAACAGAGAAGCTTGCTGCAGAAAAATTAGAATTGAGGGAGTACTCTCACTGCTGATTCTCAGAAAGTCGAGTTGTGAACTTGGCAAAGGTATAAAGACATATAAAGCTGCAAATACCTTGACAGTCTGGTCCCTGAGTACCTTTTAATATCCAAGTTTGATCTGAGGCAAAGACACTGACAGGTAGGAATTCAAAGAAACAAGATGTTGCTGATGCAGTTTTGGAAGGCGATACCTTTACAGTAAGAAGGTGCAGGGATGTCCTGCCATGTTACATGTAAATCATATGCAGAAATCATGGGGCTAATCAATACTGTCCAGTACAAAAGAGAAAGCAGAAGCGCTCCCATCAGCCTCAGATTGTGCTTCAAGTCACTTAAACCCTCTGTCAACATGCAGATACGAGTATCTCCTTCAAAAGTAAAACCTCCTATTTTCCATTTCCTTTTTTTATATAATCAAATTTGCTAATGACTATGTCAGTGTCTTGAACGTGCTGGGAAGCTGCCACTGTGCTGTGTCTGAGACGCAACAGGAGTAGTTTATAAGTAAGTGGGTTCGTTTCTGTGTTGTAAGTGGAAGACTGTGACTTTTATGAAGTTTTTAAAGAGTCCAGGGTTTGATTTCTGGTTGTATCAGTCCTGCTGAATTAGGATTTCCATTCTGGAAGATATTACTGTGAACAGTGATGGAGATAATTGATGTCGACATGTTTGCTGTTTCTGGAAGAAATGCTTCAGTTGAAGGTTATACAATTTCTCTTTAGTCCTTGATCTATAAATACTTGGGCTCAGATTTAATTTGAATAATTCCACGCATTTGGCTGACATTTTCCAGAGACCCTAAGATATGAGCTGAAAAGCTTTTCTGGGCTTCAGCCTATGAGCAAAGCAGCGCAGCTTTCTCTTCTCAGCCAAACCCACAGCTTTTGCATGGATCCGTTCATCTTCCCATCCAGCAGTGAACATCCTAGAGAGAAGCCTGAGCTTCCAGCTTTCTCTACAGTGTTACCATACTCAAACCTTTTCCTGCTTGCAAGTCTCTAAGCTGATCCTTCTGTTTTTCCTTACTCTGAATAAAAAATGAGTATTGATAAAATATTATCTATGACAACTTTTAACGCTATAATCTAAGTTACTTGTCCTCTGCCTACCTGCTTGATGTGTAAGATACAATCTCAGATGTTCTTTTCCCGTCCCATTCACATTTTCCTTATCCTCTGCTTCCCCTCAGTAAAGAGGTTTTTTTTCTATTTGCTCATCCCTGATGACATTTGATGGGAAACCTGGCAAAGCATCTGGAGCCTCAGTGGTTCAACAGTTTAGTTTCCAGAGGGACAGGATTAAAAAGCCATCAGTTCCCAATTGACTCCAAGGATTAATGAGAACAAAGATCTCTTGACATTTTTCTGTGACTGATCAACAGCTGTTTAATTCAATGGTATGTGATGCAACCAAGATGACCTTTAAGGAAACCCAGGGTTTGTCTCTGTAGTTTAAAGAGGGCATTTCTGTACAGAGCTTCTGGCTTGCTTCAGGCACTGACTGTGTGCATTGACAACGTTGCTTTCTTCAAGTGCTTCAGCAAAACTGTATCTTCGAAGTGTTGAAGAGTGATGAGCCAAGTGAATATGTAATTATCAGTTACGCTCATTGCCTAGAGCAGGGCTTGGTGATCATTCGGTTCCTACAACTAACTCTCAGGCAGCAACATTTGGACAGGCCCTACTGGCTCTTTACCCACTCTCCCCTGCTTGGCTAAAGTTCTTCTCTAAGCCTTCTCCGATGGGTCTGGGTGTCTCACCATGCTCTTGTTCCCATTCATGTGCTTTCTCATTGCCTCAGCCCCACCTGCTGACTGAGGAGCAGGGAGAAGGGAAAAGCAGTGATTGCTCCCGCTGATTGTAGTAGGATTTTGCCCAAGAAAGGTAACATAAGTATTTCCATTGATAAGTAAGATTTACAGTCTCATCTTCATACTGTCTGCACATCTGAGTCCAGAGTTCAAATGATTTCTCCCTCTCTCTGTTATACTCACTGTTTTATCATCCCTCAAACTGGTGATTAACTGCAGAAAAGAAAAAGGTAAAAGCAGTTGTTTCACTGAGGTGCAAGACACCTAACTCAGCCTCGAGCCTCTTCTCTCAAAGGCTTTCCAGATTGTCCAGCTTTACAGCGAACACCCTTTATCTCAGGCTTAATAATGCTTCAGGGCAGCTCCAGACTGAAACCTAGGCTCTGACCTTGCAATGAGGTAACGGCTGGTTATCTGGGAGCCACACAGAGAGTTTGGAACAGGAGCGTGTAAAAAGAAAATAATGTAGAGATAGTATTTTATCTGCAAGAGCAGAGAGGAAAGGAGTGGGAGAGAGGGACAAATACCAGCTTGGCAGTGTTCTTCTGTTTGTAGTTTTGTTGTGTTCAGTTTTACTGTTGTTTGTGGTGTTTGGGTTTTTGTTGGTTTTTTTTTTTTAAATCTGTGATTAGTGTTCAGTTAAGTGTGGAAATCGCAGCAGTAAACAGACTTTGGATGGGTGTTGATTTCCTGAATCCAGGCTAAATGGAGGATTCAAAGACGGAGAGTGTCTCTTGCAGTCTGGAAGCTGGAGGGGGCTGCCCAGCATGTGCTGGACACATAGACTCTCAGCACCAGGGACACCCAGTGGGAAGTATCACAGACAAACACTGCTGCCTTCTTCTGGCACAACCTGATTGCACTGTGAAGCTTTCCTTCAGCAAAGACTGTGTCTTCTCTGTTAGCACACTGGAGCCTTTCTGAAATGTCTAGTTCTGAGCATTAAGTCTTGCTTTTGCAGGAGCCCAGGTGAAGTGTTGGCTTCCAGTGATTTCTTATAATACATAAGCAACCAAAAGACAACAAGATGGGCTCATGTCGTTGGAGTGAAAAATCTTACAAAGGCTCTGGGCTCCTGAGAAATGCAAGTGCTGATTAGTGGAGTTTCTCCACAAGAAAATTTTCCTGCAAACACCCTTTGACTTGGACAGACACCACCAAGACTCAGATAGAAGCGAGCAAATGTTTACTGGCATTTTTTTAAGCATGAAGTGCACAGCTGTGTGTCTGAACACAAGAAGAGAAGGCTCAGAGGTGACCTTATTACCATGTACCATTATATGAAGTGTGGATACTGAGAAGATGGAAATTTGCTTTTTATGAGGAGTCACATGGAAAAGACAAGGGGTAAGGGGTACAAGTTGCTTCTGGGGAAATTCCAGTTGGACTCCAGAGGAAAATTTTTCACCCTGAGAGCAATTAGACTTTAGAACACTCTTCCAAGAGAAGTGGTAGGTTTCCCAAACCTTAGAGACAGTGTTAAGGTTCATCTTGACACGGTGCTGGGCCATCTCATTTAAACTGTATTTCTTTACCTTAGAGGGTTGGATTAGATGATCCTTGGGGTCCCTTCCAGCCTGGTAATCTATGAATCTATTTGTAAGCATCCAGGAGTCATCTAAAAGTGCTGGCTTAGCCATGTTTCAGCTCCATTGCTGGGGGAAACAGTCACTTAAATTGGAATTGGTCGCACCGAGGAGCCTGGTCCTGCTCTGCAGGGTGGCGTACCCAGCTCCACGTGGCACCTGTACCCAGCACAGCCACTGATGGATGGTGCAGGGGCAAAAGGCCGCAGCTGTGCATGTGGAAGGGGAACTGTGTGGCCATCAGCAGGCTCTGCTGTAATTCAGTGAGGGTGGCTTATCAAAGCCCCAGCAAAATTGGAGGGCTGTTGCAATAATTGTCTTGTCTCATGAGCTTTGAGATCACCCTTTCCCTAACAAAGATGGGTTGGTGCTTGTTTCTTCTCCAGCAAAGACAAACATATTCAAAAGCCCTGAAGATACATTGGGGGTCTGTGTGTGCCTCTGAAGGTACAGGAGCAGAATGGATGGTGGCTTGCAAAAGTTCTGTCCTAACAAGACAGTTCTGCTGCCTTATTAGGCTTACAGCGTATGCAGAGCTTGGATGTGGTTTTGAATAAGATGGTACTGCAACTAAATACATGAATGCAGAGGGCCCTGCTGTGCATGGCACTGCACAAATATGGGTCTGGATCTACAAAGGGCTTGCAGTGCTCCTTAAATACCTTCCAACTACTAATCATGTTCAGAACCTAGGTGCTAAAAATCTTTGCACACTCTCATGGAGGCCACTATGGTTCTCAGAAAATTCATTTCTACTGGGCAAGTCCCAGACCTGTCTGGGACCAGACCTGTTCCTTCACCACAATTTTGTTGACAGTGCCCAGGCTGGAGATATGCTCTAGATATTACACACATCAGCGTGAGCCCTGTGAGAACCGCTGACACACATCGAGAGCTCAAGGTAACAGTGGATCCGCCTGGGCTTGTTCCTCAGCTCTTCCTGCTGAGCCGTCTCAGTGGGTCGTGCTTGGTGTGCACGTCTCTGTAGGCACTTATCTCCTCAGTGCACTGGAAAAGGGAAAAAACTGTGTGAGGACACACTACAGGGAACTTGAGTAACCTGAGGAGATCCTGGTTACTAATGAACAGCAGTCTAGAGTGAAATTTTGATACAGGGTTTCTAGTAATAGAGGAGTATGCATTTATTATGGGAAGTTTTCTGCTTATTTACTTATTGTGAATTCTCTGGTTGCAAATTTTAAAACTACCATGTAAAACTATTAACATTGTCAATGAGTCATATGAGTGAAAATGGTGAAAGGCTCTTGAGAATTTAATGTAGCTTACTTTGCTGATAAGAAATGAGAAACCCACAAGGAAGAGCTCATTGCTTGCAGTTTCTTCTTCTCAGTTCCTTGTTCTTGGGGCCAAATTTGTCTATAAAGGCTTAAAATTTATGATGGGATATCTCAGCTTTTAAAAAGCATGCACATGTTTCATCCAAGCTCTGGATTAGCTGGGCAGTGTCAACATTGCAGCTCATGCCAAGGGGAATATAATTCAGTGTTTCAAAAGGGGCTTTATATGGTTATTCCCCCAGCCTTCTCATGAAGAATCATGAACTGGAAAGTATAACATAAGTTCAGAAATCTCTTGCATGCTATCTTATACTGTCAATTAAATGCAGATGATATAAAAGAATTTACATATCTAAATCTCATTCTCCCACAGGCCCCGCAATTCCTGTTGGGGTGGATGTGCAAGTTGAAAGCTTGGACAGTATTTCTGAGGTTGACATGGTACGTAATCCTCTCTTCAACCCCAATTACTCCTAGTCATAAAAAGCCCCTCCCTCTTGAAACCTATATATTCCAAATTATTGATCAGAGGAAAGTAATGGCAGCATTTAGCAAATTCAGTGAGGCTGACACTCAGAACTAAAGACTTGATTAAAGTGATTAAAGGCTTATCTTCCAATAAAAAGCATGAAAGAAAAAGGGATCTTAAATGGAAGAATAACCAGTGTTATTAAGGATCTATCACAACCAAAAATATAAACAGCTCTGTATGAAGGTTTGGAGGTATAGGGTGAAGTTCGTGTAAGCCACACTCACTGCAAAAGTTTTCTTCCTTACGGAACTGTTAAGTCCATTTGTTTTAAATGCATGATTCTGGGAGGTACATTAGAAAATCAAGCTGGCAACATAAATGAGAAGGAGCTGCTCCTGGTTATTCATCACTGGGAGTAACCTCACTGAGGTGTGTGAGTGGGAGCTGCCAGGGCAGCCTCTGCCAAAGTGGAATTTGCTGTGGCGCAATAGCCTTTCAGTTACTGATGATGCTGTTCAGGATATTTGCACCTGTTCTAATGTGATTTAATATCTTTTTTTTTTATTAATTAAAAAAGAAGAAGAAATACATGCTGTTGTTACGAGGTGTCAAGGTGTTCCCGATGAAAGGAGTGTTCACAAATATTTCCCTGGGTTTTTTTCTTTTTTTTTTCTTTTTTTCTTTTTTAGTTTTTTTTTCTTTTTAACTATAGGAAATGGAATACAAACATTAGAAAGAGAAGTGGAAAGGGAAACACAGAGCAGAAGAGGAAGCTTCTTGATTTCTTCCTCCTTCTGTCTTTTCCTCCCTGTTTTTGGGCACCTTCTCTGCTCTAGGGAAAACATGAAGACATAAAGGAAGAACTTTAGGCTGATTGGTTTTTATTGTGGTGAAATTACATCTTCATTAGAAGAAAGGAGCTTGCCTCTCTGGATACCAAAGAGAGGGTTTTGAGGCATGTGTGAAATGAAGTGTGTGGGAGGGAGCTGTCGGCACAGAGAATGACTGTAACAAGGACACTTGGAGCTCTAGTGTATCAAGACAGTATTAGAGCAGCCAAGAGACCTAATGCGTGCCAGTAAAAAACTTACAGTGCTTTCTGTCAGGAGCATCTTGTTTCAACAAAAACCTTGCCCATCAGAAAGCTTTGAGGTCAGTTCTCTCCCTTCGCTGTTGATAGCCCCACTGTCCCATTTTCCCAGCACAGGACAAGTGCTTTCCACAGCAGTTCCTTCCTTATATTTGGGATGGGAGAATGGTCTCCCATGTCAGTCTGGGATGTGTTGGCTTTTTTTTCCAGCAGTTCATCCCAGCATGGGTGTTTGTAGAGAGGAGAGCGGGCAGCAAGCTGTCTGCTTGGCCAGGGGACCTGGGCTGGCTGTGCCTGCAGCAGGGTGCCTTCCTTGTCTCCCTGTGGCAAGCACGGCAGAGCTGCAGGCAGGGTTTATTTCAAACTTCTCTGAAGGGTTAAGTGGCCTTGGAAATTGGGTACCCTCAGGTGGGAAGCCTTTACCTACTGCTGGTTCAACAGGCATCTGGTATCCCGAAGAAGCACCAGACTGAAGCTGGTTGCTGCTGTGCTCACTGGAGAGAGATGCTCTTGAGACTGCTCAGAGTGTGAATGCCCCACATTTGTGTGCCCCAAATGTGAAATGTGCTGCCAAAAGTGAGGCAGCTGTGCATGCTCATTTGCTCTGCCTCCAGCAGGCACTACTGTTCTCTCAGTTTGTTAAAAAACTTGTTTCCTAAGAGTTTTTTCTACTCATGCGTGGTGAGACAAACCCCTTTTCTTGGTTCGTAAGTAGCACATGGGCTGGTCAGAAAAGAACAAGTTGTCAGTGATTGCAAACTGCCTCATTTGATTCACACCACAAGAAAATATCCTTAAGTTGGGTTTTGTACTTAGAAGCTCTCATGAGCTGCCACTTGGGCTTGATGTTTTCAGCATTTGGTGTCTTGTATGTTGGTCACTGGAGACCTGTTTGCAGAGAGAAGGGTGCTGAAGGAGAGAGAGCAGAGGGGTCCTGCCTGGAGGTGAGAGAAAGGGCCACACCTGGGAAGTGAAGTGGCCCTTCTTGTGCTGTCCCCATAAGCAGCCTCTCCCCTCTCCTCTATGGAGGGCGTGCTCAGGGTGCCTGGCTGATGCCACATCAATCCCCACCCTGCTGCCCAGAAGCTGCCCAGTAGAATTTTGCAGCCACAGCCTCAGGCTGCCTGGACCTCCTCTTGCTGGGCCCTGTGTCCCTTCATCTTATGTCACGGCCAGAGGGCTGCCCAGGGCCACAAAGCAGGAATTGGTAACCCTGAAGTGCCAGGCTCTCTTTTACCCCCTTTTTCACTTTCAAGAAATCACCAGTTAGGTCTTTTCCTTGGTTTCCTTTTCCCTATCTGTGGTCAAGCTGATGAGCTTGACGTCCAGCCCCTGAGGCTGGCTCCCTCAACCAGGTTGCAGCCTAAGCCCTGCTGGTAGCAGCAGACACTGGAAGTGTTTCTTTGGAACTGTAGCTATAAGGGGAAGGTGGCCGTGTCCAGAGCGGAACAGGAGCTGGCAGCATCCCCGGGGGGGAGCAGGGATGGAGGCTGGGACCAGTCTGTCAAAGTGGAGACCTGCGGGTGGGTGAGTAGAAGTGTCCCTGGGGCAGGGATCCCCCATGGTCAGAGAGGGAGGCATCCAGCCGGTTCTTCGCCACACAGGGCAGCAAGGCAAGGGCTGCCATTAGAGATTTCTCTGACAAATTCATAAAAAACCTATTGGCAATGTAAGGCTGTTGCCAGGCAGTCCTTTGAAACGGAGAGTCAAGTTAACCAATGATTTGCAGTTGGCAAAGAAAACGAGGTAGTGGTGATTTTAGAAAGCAGCCTGTGTTGCTGCCTGCCCAGGCTTGGCAGCTGCAGCTCTCATAACCACTCGCTTAATTGGGAATATAAAGAAAACAAGTGTATTTGATCTCTCAGTATGAGAGAGTAGATTCAGCTCTGAAAGCAGCAGCTGCCAGGTTGGGATCAACAAACAGATGTTTTCCTTTGTGTGACTGAAGCTCCTGCCCCCTCGATGAGCTTGGAAGAGAGCTTTATTTATACACTTGTACAGCAGGAAAAATAGTTTCCTCACTTGGCTGGCGTTTGCAACAATTTAGTTCTTTTGGGGATAAATTGCATAGTGTTTAGCCTGGACATATGCTAATTTTGAAAGTTTTTAATTTGAAACATACTATTGCTATCATAGTCCTTCAAGATAATTTTCCTAGGATTGAAGAATCATTTCTGCAGGGCACTACTTCTCTTGGGGCATACTTATATCCCTTTTAGGACTGCATATTGCTGAGCACTGTAATATATTAATTGGGGGGTTATGTTTTATTTTGACTGAAATTAGTTTGTCAGGAAAATCTGTTCACAAAGATCACTGGTCTAGAGAAGAAAGAGGGCTTGAGAGGGGAGGGATGTCAACTGCCTGGCAGGAGTGAGGTGTGTTTCTAGTGTTTTCTAGGTGTAGAAAGCAACACTGATAGACTTCTCTCTGGTTTTCTTCTCTTTTTTTTTGTGAAGGATTTCACTATGACTCTGTACTTAAGGCACTACTGGAAGGATGAGCGTCTTTCATTTCCCAGCACCACCAACAAGAGCATGACCTTCGACGGTAGGCTAGTGAAGAAGATCTGGGTCCCTGATGTCTTCTTCGTGCACTCCAAAAGGTCCTTCATTCACGACACTACCACGGACAACATCATGCTGCGAGTGTTCCCTGATGGTCATGTCCTCTACAGCATGAGGTAACAGTGCTGCTCTTGAACAGCCCCTGCGTCTTCATTGTCAATTTGGCTTCCAGCATGGATTTGGTGACTACCCGGGCTGCTACTGACAGCCCTTCTACTCCCACCACTGAGGGAGAGTCCTGTTTCCAGCATATCCAGTACAAGATGCTTCGCAGGAAGCTGCAAGAAACTGCGCTGTGGGCAGTAACAGGATCATCTCCTTCTGGGGGAAGCATTCCCCTAATTCTTTGCAGACAGAGGAGGGCTTAGTCAAGAAAACCCAGGGTCAATATGTGATTAAACTGGAAGCTGCTGATATACCAGATGGTGACCTCTATAATTATCCTATTTTGCTTCCTGTTTGTCTAGAAAAACTTTTTTTGTTTGTTTTTATTGGGGTTTGCACGTTGATATAAAGATTTACATTTATTGAGGCTGAAAAAGCAGTACCAAACGTGTCCTATAGTCTCTGGTTTTCTAACAGATTCGTTGACTGAAAGAATCCCGAGGCACTTCTGTCATGACCTGAAGGGTTACCCGGCCTGTAGGTTTGCAGGATTCTGTAATACACAAGGACACTGATGCTTAATCCTCTAAACTTCTCTGCTTCATTACAGATTATCAAAAGAATCCACAAAAATCACCACTAGTAAATAAACTAACACAAAATCACCACTAGTCAGTATACCTATGATTAGCAAAGTGAAAATATATATATATCTCATACTATTAAAAATTACTACCAGCGATCAATAATATGTTATCAATCAGTTGTATAGCAACAGCCAATAATAGTAATAACTAATTAAGTATATACTGTTACAGGTTACTACAATCTTATCATTAGTGAAGCAGGTATACTTATGATAGATTTCTTGTGAGGATGTATAATACTGGTATAAAGTGATACCATTATCAAGTGAACCAAAACATCCCACGGGTGGGAGGACAAACCTAAACAACCCTGAAAGTGGTCCCAGAGGGGCACCTATGAGAAAACAGAGTCTCACTCCAGAGCTGCTCTGTGTCACAGTCTGCGGTCGGTTGGGCATCCCCAGCGAGAGTTCAAGAGCTGGTAGAAAGATCATGCAGTAAATTCAACCTGTTTAGGAATGGAAAAGTACATACAGCATGGAGAATTCTCAGAGAGAAAGGCTCCATTTTGAATAAAAATTATGTCCTCCTTATATCACAGAGACATAAGAGGATGTAGGACACTACCACTTTGAGCCGCAACAGCTTCCATTAATTCCTGGTTTTCACCTGTGACAGCCAGTAGATGATAATGTTCTCTCTTCTTTCAGACTAGTTTTTATTTTTCAGACCACTTCCCACATTTTCAGGCAATAAATTGCCTTTACAGTCCCTTTTTTTGGTGTGCTTATTGATGCTACCTCAGGATGTCTCTTGTTCCTAGGTGCCCCATCTGCATTTCAAAGAGGTCAGCTGTGCTCCTCAAGAATTTGTCTGGCTCCTAATCTGACAGGCCTTCCTCTGTCACCATTTTTCAGCAGAAGTTTTCTTTTGCTCCATGATTTCCCACTTCTATCCAGACCTTCTTTATGGCTGCTCACATCAGCAGATTTCATTTCCTTCAGAAAAATACAAAAAGAGATACGGAGGAAAATACACAGCCAGAGGAGAAAAGCTCGAGAGCCTGGAAAAAAAGGACATTTCTGCAGGATAGAAAATGTGCTCTTAGTGTACAGTGACCTTTGAATATTTTGTAGCCAAGAATTTATATTCGAGGATCTTGCTGGAACTTACTCACTTCAGCTATGGTAAAACAGTTCTCAAAAGCTAGAAAGGATTTCTATAAAGTTTTATTCAGGAGACTATTTCTTTTCGGAGAATGAGCATAGTGGCTGATATTGTCCCAAGTAGTACAATATCCCACCAAACCAGAGGACTCTAAAGTTCATTGGCTTTAAAGTCCAAATATAATTCTACTGAATTTATTTTTTTTAAAAAAGGACAAATTATTAAAACCACAAAGAAATGTGCGTGTGTGTCTAAGAAAAACAGTATGCACCATATGGCCACTCTGTTTTGGCTCATGTTAATGATGAAAATCCCATCTTGACTAAGCATTTAGGAACATTTTCCCTGTTTTGAACCCATTTAATAAATCCATTTATTGCCTGAAAAGTCTGGTTACCCAGATCTTAACTAAGAACCTAAAGACACTGTGTGTTTTATTGGAACTGGGTGAGGATGAAGGTGCCACATAGCAGCAGAGGCAAGAAGGAGAAAGAAAAATGAAAGAGGTTAGATGTAAGCTCAGGTCAGCATCAAGGGGAGAAGAGCAGGAGGAGGGCAGGGACCTTCTTGACAGATGTTGCTTGGTGTAATTGAATATCAGTTTCCATTCCTTACACCCAGCAGTTCTCATCTTCTGAAGCTAGCAGCATGCTGCTTGGTGCCAGTGCTCAACAATCAAAATGAATCATAGAATCATAGAATGTTAGGGATTGGAAGGGGCATCTAGAGATTATCTAGTCCAACCCCCCTGCCAGAGCACGATCCCCTAGGGCAGCCACACAGGAATGCATCAAGGCGGATTTTGAGAGTCTCCAGATAAGGAGACTCCACAACCTCTCTGGGCAGCCTGTGCCAGTGCTCTGTCACCCTCACAGTAAAGAAGTTTCTCCTCATGTTGAGGTGGAACTTCCTATGTTCTAACTTAAACCCATTATACCTTGTTCTATTACTGGGCACCACTGAGAAGAGATTGTCTCCTTCCTCTTGACACTTACCCCTCAGATATTTGTATACGTTAATAAGATCCCCTCTCAGCCATCTCCTTTCAAGACTAAATAGCCCCAGTTCTCTCAGTCTCTCTTCACAGGAGAGATGTTCAAGTCCCTTAAGCATCATCGCAGCTCTCCGTTGGACACTCTCCAGTAGGTCTCT
>NW_009716446.1:0-28206 GCF_000703405.1 Apaloderma vittatum
AGCCCCGCGGTCCGTCCCGCCGGCCCGTGGCGATGCCCATCTCCCGCCGGTTGATAAATGCCGCCTCACTTGGGCCCTGCCCGCAGCTGAGACAGCACAAAAAAAGCCCCACGTCTGTGGCAAAACCGGCCGGAGAAGGTGAGTAAATGCGAGGGCGGCCCCAGCCTGCGCTCCGTGACCTGCTTGTGCAGCCCCATGGCTAGTGGTAGCCAACGTGACTACTGCAACAGGTATGTCTGTGTGAGCAACACTCTGTGTCGTGTGGACAGGCCCAGCACCTCTCTCAGCATCACTTCTCCTGCCTCCCACAGCTCCGGTGCCCTCATTAACTTCTGGCTCTCTCCCCACAAGACATCCACTCAATTTTACTGGATTTTCTACCCCAGCTTTGAAATCTAAAAACTCTGCTACAGGACCAAAGTTTCCTTCCCATCCTGCAGCAAAATGCCAGGTATTGTTAGCAGAAAGGCGTAAAGCCATGCAAGTTTTCTCTTTTTATGCACTTCTTACCTCATTAGCTGACTCTGCCAGGCCTTAGCATGAGCAGCGCTAGTTTTCCACTCCCGCCCGTTCCCAAACCTGCAGAGCTCTGAACTGGAGGCAGCCTTGGTCAGACAGGAGCAGAGAGGTTTGTGCAACCCTCTTAGGCGCGCTGTGCCACACGGTGCTGCCGTAAACACACAAGACCCATTAGTTCCCCAGCCCAGTAAAACATCACATTTGCAGTTACTCATTCTGGCAGCAGTTCCCATTGCCTTTTACTAGACTTGACTGACATCCCAGGTGAGAAAGTCGGGAAGCTGCAGTAGGACCGCTTCACTGCCTTTTTGCATCTTCTTCCAAGGGAAAACTAAGGGATATGCACTTCCCCAGAGAGTCTAATGCACCACCCTTCGGAAAGCATTTTCCAGCCTGGGCGCGGATGGGTGACGAAGGGAGATGTGTCAGAGGTCAGTCCTGGGCTCACAATAGCTTCTGGTGGGGTGGAAGGTTGTCCGAAACAGGTGAAGGAGCTATGAGACTTTGTACTACCAGATTCAAAAGATTAAAAAAAGCCCCTTAGAAAGCCTTGAAAGACCAAGATCCAGCCCTGGTGGCCAGTGGTCTAAAAGTTAGAAACCCTAACATGGACTAATTCTGTATTTTGGCACTGAAGGCAACATCCCGATTTGCAGAGGCACAGAGCATTTGTAGCACAGTGGCTGTGATCAAGGTCCCCTATATCTCAATATCTCTGGAAATCTGGTCTCTTTGAAAACATGTAGGCTCTTGGACTGGACTCAGTGATCTGGTCTCTGTTTCTGTAAAACCAGGATTGTAAACCAAAATGTCTCACAGGAGGGCAAGAGGGGAAAGGAGAGGAACAGAGCAGCAATCTGACAATTCCCACAGAATCGGGAGCTGGATGCCTTACTTCTGGTCCTTCTCAATGTTAACAGAAAGCACCCATGTTACCCCACTGACTCACACAAATCACTAAGTTCCTTGTAAACAGTGATAACGAGAAATTGCTGCTTTGTGTGTGCTTCAGTTTTGCTCCTGTGTTTCACTCTCAAAAAAAAAATAAATCAAAGCTCTGAGGGTATTGACATTTCTGGGGCAACTGCTACAGACACATGCATATGTGTCACCTCTTGTTCCTCACCCTGCAGAAGTGGGACCACAACCTCATCCTGGTGAGTAATTGGCAACCCCATGTTGGAAAACATCATCCCAGGCCCAGGAAAAATGGAACCTAGCAGCAGCCTGAGGCTGGGTCCTAGGAAAGGAAAGCAAAAGCTGAACTTGGCTGAAATTGCTGGGGGAGGTGGGATGCCATTTTCTCCAGCTGTTTTCCACAGCTCGGCTTGGCTCGGTCCCTGCTCTTTTTAAACATCTTGTTGAAAATTTAAGACTGCAGAGCTACCCGGAGGGGTTCACTTTCCATCACAACATGCCTGATGGGGGGGGATAAACCTCCTGGTCTTTGCTACTTCTCTGGCTCTTCATCCCCAGCACCTCATTTATCCTGCACAGAGATATTAACGCATTGTGCCTGCTTGGGAGTTGTGGCCGCCTGAGACACAGCACCTCCTTTTGAAGGAATGGCTCAGGTCTTTTTCTCCATGATGCATACAAAGATTTTATATTTACTTCAAGTTTACTCTTGAGAAAAGTGGGTTTGGAGCCAGTTTTTCTGGAAAGAGACCCCCTACTTGCCAGCTGTTGGCAGTAACACCTCTCTTCAGTCAAATTTCACTAAATTTATCTGTTGCTTCAGGATGAATTGCAATTTATGTTTTCTTCAGTTTGGGGAAAGTTTGTCTCTTTGAAAATCCGAATTTGTGTATAACTAGCTACGATTGCCCTGACTCTGCTCAAATTGATTGCACTGAGGCAAGTAACCGCTGGTAGCTCAGCAATGGATTCTTCTTTACACATCACCATGAATCTAAAAGGGAGACAGCATGTGCTGGATAGATGCATCCACTGCTGGGAAATTACCATCTAGCACACTTCAAAACTCTCATGAGACTTAGCCGTGGCCTGCAGGCAATCTCCACAGATGTGCCCGAGAATTAAATTCTCTATGCAAATACAGTTTTCTTTTCACACATTGCAAATAAGCCTGTAGAGAGACATTCGTCCTGGGCATCATTTGACGAGGTAGTCAGTTATACACACAGGCGTGCAGAGAGTACTCCCTCCTGGGCTTTACTAATTAGTGTGTTGATCTACACACAATCTGCTCCGAGTTACCCCTCATTCTAAAACAGGTAATGTTGCCATTAGCATAAAGCAAGCCCCTTCTCTCTTTCACTCCCTATCTCCTTTCTCAGCATATGGTAGCCAGCAGTTGTGACCTCTCCGTTAAAGAAAGCATCTGTCCATGTTTAGGCAATACCAGTTCAAAGTGAAACTTATTCCTCCTATTGATAAAGTTTCTTGTTCTGGAATTTAAACAACTGGTCATTTTCTTCTTTTCACATACCCACTTAGTCTATGGTCCCTTGAGTTCAAATTGTTGAAGCTTTTTCCCACTTGGAGATTCTCTTTGCAGGGCTTTTTGAAACCATCCTGCCTTTTCCAGACCATTTCCAGGCTATGAGGGTGGATTTTGGAGAGGCAGGCCATGCTGTAGCATCACTCTGTCCTCACAGACCAGGGCTGAGTGCCCCACACAACACAGCCTCTCAGCAAACACCAGCCGCTTCTTCAACCTCTGGGAGCTTCTGTCCTCTCCTCCAGCTTGCACGAGCTGGAACTTTGAGATGACCACTTGGACTTTCTTCCACTTTTCTGAAGTTCCTGATGTCCTGAATAATCTCCTTCTATTTTCACACCATCCTGTTGATTTTGCTTCTCTTTCTAAATGATCTCATCTTAACTCCTCTTCATTATGCTTAATGGCAGCTGTCCATTATAATTTCTTGCCTTGTTAAGGCAGCTGGAGATATGTGTTGGCCACTCAAAAACTGACCCAAAGAACTTCACTCAGGGAGGTTCCCACCACTCGCTCTGTTCCTCCCAATACATCCTGGAAGACTGTCCATCCAGATGGACAAATCTCTGCCAGGAGAAGTTGGGTGCAGCTCAATATGGCAGTATGGAGAACCAGGTCGTGTTCCCATTCAAGCCTGTTTTCTGTGTTTCCTTGAACTGCTTTAGGATGACTTTGTAGCTTACTCCTGCCACAGAAAATTATTAGGCCAACTGGTCCTGCTCCATCCACGGCAGGGGAAAATCCTCACTTTCTTTGTAAGACATGGCCCTCCATCTTGCCAAATTTTCAATAATCTCTCAGAAAGATGATCTTGCAGCTTTTATATGGTTGATGTGGCTGCCACTGCTGCTAGGTTGACAAACTGAGAGCTGAAGAGTGACCCAGATGAGGACAGGAATAAGAAAAAGTGGGGAAAGCAGAGAAAACCAAGGAAATACTTTAAGAATATGGTGGAATAAAAGCACCTACTAGTGGCATGAGACCCACATCCCCTTGTAAGCAAAAGATGTGGTACTTAGAACACATCTAAGGTAGGAATATCAGCTCTAGCGTGGTTTCCACCACACTTTGAACTGAAGCTCACTCCCACCAGTGAAAACTGGTTTGCTAGCAACACCCTACTCACCCTGCCTGCCTCTTATGCAAAATAAGGCTAATCTGAGATTCACCTGACAGGGGGTCAGGTCAGGAAGTCATGGAAGGCTTAGATCTGAGACATGACCTCCTTCCAGCCACAGTTTGGCTAGTTCCCTGTGAGAAGAGAGCTTTGTGCTCACTGCCGGCGCAAACACTGATCTAGAACTCTTTCTGATACTTTCTGTTTCACCTATTAAGCAGATCCACGGAGTGTTAAAAACTCTCTGTGAGGACTTTCTGCAACCCACTAGTTTGGAATGCTGCAGATGTGGCAGTGGGGCTGGATTCACCTAGATGGAAGCGAAGCTGGGTGGAGAAAATCCTCAGTTGGATGTGGGAGAGAGGTTGCCAACCCTTTGTAAGCTGGTTTCCCACACACTTTCTAATTATTATTTTTTTGGGATGTCATCAAGAGAAAGACACGAGGTTATGAGCTAGGTACTGTGTCAGGCAAAAGGGAGTCAAGGTAGGATTTCTAAGAAAGCAGCAGACTGACTCTACAACACAACATGTAGCCAGCCCAAAAGGGAATCAAGGGAGGCTGTGACCAGACTTTTTGGTGGAGGATGCACCAAGCACCCATCTGGCTCTGGAAAACAAGGATGTTCACACAGATTTGGTCCCAGGCCTCTGAGACAAACAATTGCCTCATCTTTGATGAGATCCTCTCCAACCAGTTCAGATCATTCCCCTTTATAGAGCGATATCCTAAGGGAATGAGACTTACTCAGTGCACGTGTCTGTCCAGCATCCCTTCTTCACCAACAATTTTTAAACCACATGGCAAATTGCAACAAATTTAACAGCAGGCTGGGAGTCTCAAAGCTATTAAGTTTCTACAAGTTTCAGTGGATGGTCAGAGGAGAGAGAAACCTGGTGAGTTGTTCCCACTCCTACGCAGGGAAGAAGCATGTGTATAGCTTTTATTAGACACCAGTGAATCCCTCTTACAGGGATGGAATCAGGCAGAATCACACCTTGTGGCAAAAACCGGACAGTCTGCTGGTGGGAAGACAGGGTATCCTTGATTGAACTGCCCACACAGTGTTGCATTTTCTTTATCATAATATAGAAAATGGAAAAAAACCAAACAAACAATGAAGAACCATGTGGTTTTCTGCTTGTTGCTTTTTCTACTTGTATTTTCCATTGGAAACCTGTTTTTTATCAGTCCTTATTTTTGGTGAATGAATGATTAATGTCTTCCAAGATCAGATGGTACTTCAATGAAAGACCGTGCCTGGGTGCCGCACTGACACTTCGAAGTGATTGCGGGGAACGGAGCTCCTGAGACACTGGCTGGGGTTTGCCCACGGCTGAGTGCACGCTGACACAGGATACCAGGGCTTTAGCTAATTTTAGGGAAGGGACTAGTCATGCCAGATGCAGTCAATAAGCATGCCTGCTCCTTCCTTTCACACCGAATCTCAGTGTAGGATTTTTATTAAAGGTTTGGCGTGACCTGGAACCCAGGGGAAGCATTTAGGCTCTTTCATGCTAATCTGAACCACCAAACCTTTTAAGGTTCACTTAGTGCTGCCAGCAACACCCAAACCCAGCAGTGATTAGTGGTCTCCTGGGAGGTATCTCAGCCTCTTAGGATTTGACAGGGAAACAATAAAGTCTGCAGCAGAGACGAGTTTTCAGATGAACCCGTCTGCAGAATAACAGGTGGTAAATGACAGTTTCCTTCAATTGTAGCAGTTTATGACTACTCATGAAGTCATATAATGATCTCACCTCAGTTATTCACCATGTTCTTTCTTCTACCTGGCGTGGTAGAGATGTTGGTTAGGGTTTTTTTTCTAACAAGAGAGAATAAAAGCAAAACCAAACCCTTTTCTATTAATGCAGATCTAACACCCATGCAGTGCACAACAGAAGCATCCCTTGTTTCTGGCTCTAGCTGCCACATCTGAAATGTTTTTTTCTTACTTAAGGCTAGAAAAGCAGACCACCACCTTCCTTCTGAGGTAGTCCCTTGTCACAGCAGGTGCCTGGCACTTCTCTCCCTGGCTGCTAATTACTCTGCTGCAAGGCAAGGACTGCACATCCTTATTTTCAGATCCTTGGGAAAAACCTTGCTCCTGGCAGACCTTAGAGACAAAGACCAAGACTTCAGTCTGAACCTATGGCTGACAACCACATGGAGGAGAGGGAGAGGTTCAATGCTCAATATTTGCTACTGAGGCTAGTGGCAGCACGTTGAATGAGGAGGTTCCCACGTCCATCAGAGCTGGCTCTCCAGTGAATGGGCCATGCTGGAACAGAGACCAGCCTGCTGCGTCCTTACCCATCCCTGTGACGACAGCCACGGCATACTGGGGACCAGTGGTAGAAGGTGTTTCTGGGCTCAGTAGAAGGGAAAAGAGAAGCCAAGAAGAAGTAGAGACAGAAAGAAGAAAGTTTACCAAGGACTTGAACAAACACTGTGTGAAAAGCACGACCATGCACGTGGGGATCCTTGGCAGAGTTGGCGCATGCGCTGGCTGCCAGACAAGGGACCGCAATGTGAGGAATGGAAGGGAAAAGGAGTAAAATGGGGTCACAAAAGAAAAATCTTCATCCAAAAGGGAGAACAATGAGAGAAGAAAGAAGTGCTCTGTGGAGACAAATGGGAATAGAGATAGGCCAGCAAGGCTGAAAATCTGAATCAATCTGCTAAATAAATACGAAGCCCCGACTTCCACAAGGACAGTGCTATTGACTTCAGAGACAAAGGTAGAATGGCTTATGGGAAACAGGGTCAGGAAACTCAACTTACCACCCTCCACACTTTGATATCTGTAATATTAAGAATAATTTAGTAAACTTGAGTTTAAGCAAGGAACTAGGGCAGGTGGGAAGGTAAAAAGATGACTAGTATCTCTGAAGGAACTGACACATGCCCCTAGCAGTAAATATCTCTTAAGAAATCTATCAAGTCAGAAGACCAGTATGTCCAAAGGGCAGCAAGTGCAGAGATGGTGAGTAGCATGGAGAGGGAAAGGCAGCTGAGGGAAGGGTTGCTGTGGAGTTCTTCCATGCCCAGTTCATTATATTCATTTATATTCATGCAATATTCATTTATGGCGTCAACACGAGGTGCTGGGCAGTGAACTTGCATGGCAGGAAGGACAAGCACATCTTGCAGAAAGAACAGGCTGAGTTTTAGGACATGAGCAGCAGTAGCTGAATGACATTAAATGCTACTGTTTTCAAGGTGCATGGCCTAAGATAGGCTACAAGGTTGCTGTAAGCCAAGAGTTTGTCAGCTGAAGGTAACAGAGAAATTGGAGCAGGAGGAGGAGTGACAACCGAGAAATAGCAATGGAAAAGCAAGCCTGGCATGCAACGAAACAATTGATTCATGCTCTTTGTAAAAGCTGGCGCAAATTAATTTTAAAAGCAGAACTGTTTTTTTCAAATGCAGCTTTTCCAGCAGCTTTCTGTGGGTGCGTAACATCTGATTTAACAACCACTTAAGTACTTTTAAGCTCCTTGATGGGCATCGATCTAAATATGCACACATTTTACACCTAAAACACAAATCGTATGATAGATTTTCCATGTCCTTTGAAGTTATTTTGAGTCAAGGATGTGCACCTCAAAAATCACAGCTCTCTACTACAGAATATTTAACTAAGCTTTGAAGCATTTTGATAAATAAGCTCACCACTTCGTTGCCGCTAAGAAACTCGAAGCAGTGACTGCAGATTTCTTTACTCCAACATTTAGAAACAGAAATGGGATCATTTAAAAGTGTTATAATCATGGACTTCATAGACTGATACGCACCAGCCCTGATGTTGTGAACTCCTAAGTCTCTCTGAAGGTTTTGAAAACCATTCATTGTGGACTGCTTTAAAAACAAAAGAAGCACAACATTATTTTCTTAGAAGAAAAAAGGAAAACAGGAAAAAAAAGGGAAAAAGGGAAAAGGAAGACAGGAAAAAAGAAAAAGGATAAAAGGAAAAAGAAAGAAGAAAGAAGAGAAAACAGAAAAGAGAGAAAGAGAAAAGAGAGAAAAGAGAAGAAAGTAGAAAAAAGAAAAAAGAAAAAAGAAAAAAGAAAAAAGAAAAAAGAAAAAGAAAAAAGAAAAAAGAAGGCCTTTGAAAAAGTTTCTAACTGTATGTTTGCTGATGAAATTTGCATAGAGAAGACATTGTTGAATAAAAGATCATGAAGACAAAATATTTGTCAGCTTTTTTCACCCTGGAGAATTATGAAAAAAGTCCATCACAAATCATCATTTCAGGCTACACCGACTCCTTGGGGTGCCTTTGGGCACATGTCCAGACCCCTCAGTGTGCTTTCTCCTCGGCACCCCATCTCCCTTGGTGTGTCTCTCACTACACCCCAGGGCAGCCACTGTGCTTTTGGGGGCATCCCTGGTCTCGGTCCATCCCATCCCCCTTGGCATCCCCTTTTGCCATGCCTGGATACCTTCCTCATCCCATCTGCCTTAATTTGGGGCCTTCTGAACCCCTTGGTGTGACTCTTTGGGGTTCCCTCAACCCTCCGTGTGGCTTTCAGGGTGACTCAGACTCCTCCATGTGCCTTTGGGGGCACCTTGATCACCAGGATGTGCTGTTTGGGACAGCCCAAACCACTCGATGTTCTTTCTGGTGCACACCTTCCAAGCCCTTGTCTTCCCCAACCACCCCTGGCTCCAGGAAGACCCTCCAGAAGCCTCCAACCCACCAGGAACCGGGGCTGGACCTCCTCAAGATACCCCCGAGCAAGCTGTGGGAGGCTGGAGCAGCCCTGCCCAGGCCTTGCAGTGGCTGAGGGACAGCGATGGGAAAACACAGGAGGATTGGGGCAGACAAAAAGTTTCCAGAAATTTGCATGAGTATTTGCATGTTGTCCTAAGCATCATGATCGGGCAGTGTTGCCCTGGAAGGGGATATATCCTGCATTCAGTGGAAGAGTGGGAGATGTCCAGCAGATCCAGTTTCACATTTGCTAGTGACTAGGAGAGAAAAAGCAAAATCCAATGTTAGTTCTACAGCAGGCCTAGCCCAGAAAGTCCACAGACAACGATTAATTGGGACAGGATCCTGTAAAGATTTAGTGAGATCTAAGCTCGCCAGAGAAAACAGAGGAAAGAGACACAGACAAAGGAAGAAACAAGTTTTTCCACATTTGACCATTAGACAACCAGCTTTCTAACGCCTGTGAAAGAAATGCCAGAGGCCGCACACAACAATTAATTAAACTCACACAAACACCACAAAAGCATCTGCTTACACTTCAGAACCCCAGACCTCTTTGCTTCAAGAGGCTCATTTTCCTAGGACAAGAGGGCTTCTATGGAGTACAAGGTTTTCCACCAGCTTCTGCGTTCCTCCCGATCAAAACACAGGATCATCTGCCTTTGAACAGCAAAAGCTTTCCTGGCAAAACAGGCCAAGAGAATCTCCCGGCACAGCAGAGATCCATTCCTCCTGCATGGGCATAGCATTTGTTCTGCCAAATATTTTATTCCTACAGACACTATGTTCAGACAAAGCCTCAAAAGCAAACCAGCGATATCACACCTTGGGACTCCAGAGGAACAATTGTCATGGAAGAGTTTCAATCCTTCTTTGGAGAACTGGCTACGTGTTTTGGGTTCCCACCTAACAGGACCTACGTTATGCTGTGCATGACAAGCAAGTAACTTCTTTCCTCTAGTTGCACCCTGCCAGGAATTACACAGAAAAGACTCCCACTACTTCAGAATCACAGGCAAAACCCAACCATAATCCCTAACCTGCCAGACCATTGAAGAATCGTGTCTGGAGCTGGTCACCTGAGCCCGATGGGTTTCTGCTCTGCTGCCTGGCCTTTGCCTTGTGACGGAAGAGTCTGCACCGCTGGTCCTGAGGGCTCTTAGCTCTCCCTTCTGCTGGCATCTCATTAGCCCTGAGGAAAATGCAGGAGCGTGGAAGGACGGCTGTTGCTCATCTGGGCACGAAGTTGTTCCTCAAGTGTGACTGTGCAATGTTGGACTTAGGAACACACAATTCTGAGCCATCCAAACACATTGCTTTTGAGGCTTCCAAGCAAGCTCTGTTGTCTTTGTGGGATCTTTCCTAGAAGACAGTAAGGAGTCTGGGTCTTTCCCTCCTCCCAGTGTAAACTCAAACTGAAGATGCACCGTCATGACGGCAGCTGAATAGTTGAGTATTTTTGCCTCAGAGGCTCCTGTTTTGCCCCCTCTGGCTTTTCAAGTGTGCCCACCCTAAGTTGGAGGATAACAGCAGCAGAAATGAAGCTCCTCTTTTCTACCATACCTGCAGGAAGAGAAGATGGCTACAGAAAACTGTTAAAAGAAAACTAACCGAAACAACCTTCAGACAGGCCTGGTTAGTTCCTGTCCTTCAGACTCACTAAAAAGGAATGAAGAGAGTCCTGCTGGTTTCTAGCTTCAAGCTGCAGAACTCTTAACTCCAGCTGTGTGGAGAGTTTGTACATCTGTATGTGGGGAAAAAAACAATCTACTTTAGGCAGAGAGGACTATCAAACAACAGATGAGATGGGTCTGATAACAAGCTGCTCCCTGAAGAGCCAGCTGAACTTTCCCAGGTAAGAGGCAGGGAGGCAGGGAAGAGAAAGGAGCCAGAAGCATCTTCTAGTCTGGAATTGATTATTAATGATGTTGAAGCTTGCAACATCCTCACACACATCGCTCCTGTATTTGTTGCCAGCATATTGTCTTCTTTTCTGCTCTTTGAAGGCAAAGAGCAGCTTCATAGATACTAATATATTCACCAACTTTGTATACCTTGGCCTTAGCCTCGCCCAAGTCCTCTTGCAAGCTGAAGTTTTGTTGCATCAGGAAATAACATTGGCTTATAATGGCTTTCAATAAAGTTTCTATGATCTGTTGCTCTCTGACAGTATCAGTGAGCTCTCTCTGCAGCTGTCCCAGTGTTGTCTAGGGATATGTTGTCTCTCAGTGAAGAAGTCTATATCCCTATCTATATCTAGCATATAAAGAACTCTCTCACCCTGTCCTGATGGGGCAGGTGCTCTAGTCTCCTGGCCAGCTTCATGGCCTTCCTCTGGACCCTCTTGAGCATGTCCATGTCTTTCTTATGCCAAGCACTCCAGAGGCGGACACACTACTGCAGGTGTGGTCTCACTAGAGCAGAGTGATGGAGGAAAATCACCTCCCTCTACATAATGGCCACACTGATTTTGATGCAGCTCAGGATGCAACTGGCTTTCTGGGCTGCAAGCACACACTGCTGATGCACCTTCAGTTTTCCATCCACCAACATCCCCAAGTCCTTCTCTGCAGGGCTGCTTTCAATCCACTCATCCCCCAGGCTGTATCCATGTGTGGTATTGCCCCAACCCAGGTGCAGGACCTTGTATTTGGCCTCGTGAAACTCCATGGGGTTCTCTTGGGCCCACCTCTCTGGCCTGTCTAGGTCCCACTGGATGGCATCCATTCCCTCTAGACTACCAACTGCACCACTCAGCTTGGTGTCATTTGTAAACTTGCTGTGCATGCACTCAATCTCACTGTCCATGAGGGTCCAAGAGGTTAAATAATACTGGTCCCAACACAAAACCGTGAGGGACATCAGCTTTCCATGTGTGATCATCCAGCAATTCCTTATCCACCAAGTACTCTGCTCACCAAATCCACCTCTCCAATTTAGAAACAAGAATGTTGTGCAGGACAGTATCAAAAAATGCTTTGTGAAAGTCAGGTAGATGATGGCAGATACAGACATACATGTACAGCCATATAAGCATGTCTCAAGGCTTGCCAAAACCTTCTGTAATTCCAGCTAAACCAGACTAAATCTGGTCAGTGCTCACCTCACCTATTTTTCTACCTTGTTGGCCTCACATGTAGAGGCCATTAGTTCTTGGATGGCCTTGTTCTTCACTTCTTCACCTGTTCTTCACTTCGGCTGTTTACGGAGTGAAAGGTTTTCACACTGTAGCTGGGCCAGCTGTTTCTGCAGTCCTTCTGCCTTCTTGATGGCATCTTTTCTCTCTTGATCTTTCTCAAGGTGTAAATCATGCCAGTCTTTAGCCTGTCATCAGGGCCAATATATTTCTCATTCTACAACAGGTAAGCCTCGTCTTTCACGAGAGGCCTCTCTTCAGTTGCTCCGCTTCCTCTTCCAGCCTCCCAACTTTTCTTTGGGCTTTGCTCAGCTGCTGATACAAGCTCATGGTTTTTTTCCAGCACTTGAAATACGTGCTCATGCACACTAAGCCATTGGTCGCAAACTCCCAGAAAGACTTGTACATTGACATTTTGTCATGTCTGATAACTTCCAGGGGTCAGGCAGGAAAAGAATATATCTGACCTTGCCATCAGTATTTGGGCTCTGATGTTTTCTGCCTGTTCAGAGTTAAGAACACAAATTGGCAGATCTTAGGAACTATCAGCTCAAAACAGGAGACAGTGGCAGCCTTTCATATAACCAAAAAAGAACTATCAACTTGACATCAGAGTAAAAAGGAGTTTTCAACAACTCTGCATTAGACATTGTTTGTGGAAAAGTCCTATTTTGCATTAGCGTGTAATACAGTTCTAAAAGGAGGACTCTCGTTTTAAATCTTGGATTTTACATACCTCCTGGCCAAAGCTTTTGCTCCCTTAATCTACTGGCAACTTATGGACAGCAGATGCCATGCATTCGGCAGACTCATCTATATAAAACCCAAATATTTTGCGAACCAGCATGAGCTAATACAAGTCCTTGATGCACAGAGTACTTTCCAAATCACTGTGCTTCCTGAGACAATTGCAACCCAAACACGTGCTCCATACCCATGAGGAATTAATGCACCACATGAACAAAGTTACTGTGGACCCAGCCCGACCTGCTTTGGTTGCCTGGACCAGGACTACAACAGTTGTCTGGAGAGCCTTTGGAAGGATGGAAAGGTTTTTGTTTGGTGATGAACCAGCCATCATCCTAAGGATTTGCTAGGTCATGATAAACATGAACCTCTTCATCTTCCCAGATATGGCTCCATGGAGACTTTACCATGGCCCTCCAGTACCTGAAGGGGGCCTGCTGGAAAGCTGGGGAGGGGCTGGTTACAAGGTCTTGTAGCGATAGAACAAGGGGCAATGGTTTCAAACTAGAGCAGGGCTGATTTAGGTTAGATGTTAGAAAAAAGTTCTTTTCAATGAGGGTGGTGAAACTCTGGAACAGGTTGTCCATGAAGGTGGTGGAGGCCCCATCCTTGGAAGCATTCAGGGTCTGGCTGGATGGGGCTCTGGGCAACCTGATCTAGTTAAAGCTGTCCCTGCTCACTGCAGGGGGGTTGGACTAGGTGATCTTTAAAGGTCCCTTCCAACCCAATGCATTCTATGATTCTGCGAAGTTACTGCCAGTTTCATCTGTTGGTGCATTAATAAGATCAATGTGAAATAAATATTTGTGAAGTATATTTCCATATTTCTAACTTCTTATATCTCTATGCATGGAAAAAGCAACATTTGTTACCTTTACACGTGTTCTGTCTCCATCCATAGGTCCTGTATCACACAACCGTTGGTATTTAAGTAATGTCAAACCAGAGCAGATATGCCTCATTTTAGTCATGCCAAAGTATTAATAGGCTTCATTTGTGTCCCCAGAAAGCTGGAGACAACAACTATGATGGTTTAAAAAACAGCATGAGGTCAGACTTGCCCTTACTAGGCACTGGTGATGCGTGGTGTGGTACAGAAGGCATATTCCATTAATTTGTTGAAAAGCTACAGCTTGTCTGAAGAGAGACTGCAGTTCAGAAAAATCCTGTTAAAGAGGATGTTCCCTCCTGACTCACCTGTTACAGAAGCTGCCTTCAGACCCTGTGCCGAATGGCACACATCACCACCTCAGGTACTTTTGCCAGGAGACCACAAAGGATGTTAAAAGGTGTTCTCTGTAAGGATGTTAGATGTTCTCTGTTGGAACACCCTTGGAAGCTGGTGTTGGGTTTGAGGAATTATCCTAGGGTCTGTGTTTCTTCAACCATAAAGCGAAAGGAACAAAACTTAGGTAACTGGTACCATGGTGCAGCAGTGACACTTTTGCCACCTGTTTTCAATATGCTTACCAAAGGCAGTCACCTTGCAGGGGCAGATCTGCCGCTGTGGGAGCAGAGCCCCTGTGACAACCCAAAGCAGAAGGATGCAGCTGCTGGGGAACATCTCCCTTCAAGAGAAATGACATTTTGGATGCAAAAGCTCAGCTGCGTAATGGCAAAGACACCTCGAAGGCACCTCACGTGAACATCTCTTGGTTTTGTGTGTGCAGCTCAGCCAGGGCTGTGCCTCCCTGGGACCACACAGGGATGTGCACTTTTAAAATCCTCGCTAGCAGCCTGGCCAGCTCTCAAGAGAGCTTGTTTTTGGGACAACCATCCATGCCACCAGCAGTCATTACAGTAATTTCCCCTTCCTTTGCACATTGCACATGCATTCTTCCCTGCTGCTGATGGAAGACAAGCCCTGCTAATCCCCTGCTCTGCAAACGGTATTGCACAGGGGCATTTACGGGCAACCGGTACAGGTAAACAAACACAAGATCCTGCTCCTCCTTGTTGTGGGAACACACTGGCCCTGGGAGACGCCTAGCCTGCCTTTGTCCTCTTTCCTGGGGGGAATTCAGTAGCTACAATCCCCTGCTTGAAGTGGAGAACACTGGAGCAGGAATACACCCTGTAGAGCCTTTGCCAGCCACTATTAATGCAGAGCAAATTTATAGCAATAAACCAGAGCAGACACATACTTTTAAAATCTGCATGAACAGGGTAAGATGCCCACTGCCCTTTATCAAGAGATGGAGAAGAGAATGACATGCTCCTGGACATGCTCCACAGCAGTTTTCTTTCTCATGGCCCACAGTCCTGGTGACCTCAGGGTGCAGGAATGAAAATACCTGCTTGCCATGACAAGCCTGGAGCTTGCCAGTTGGCAGCATTTGATCAAAGAAAGTTTTTGCCGCCCAAAGACATACTTCTCCCCTCCACATACACACCACACAAAATTTGCTTTCCTAAAAGCACTACGAAGGGTTTCTAGGCAGGATGCTCACAGGGCTGTGCTTGGGACCACGGACAAGTCATGGCCAGGTGCCCAGACTTTCAGTTGGGCTGTCCCCATGAACCATGGCAAAGGGTGATCTCTGAACAGATTTTCAAAGTGCAAGGCAGCCAGATGGGGTTGCAGGTTGTGAAAGACCAACATAAAGTTTCAGACATTCCTGGACCCTTTCAAAACGTGTTTCAACGGGCCCAGTCACATGGGGGATTTTTGCAAGGCCTTTTATGATTGTATCTCTCAGTAGAAGACTCACAACTGCTTTAAAGAGAGAAAGAAAAACAAACAAAAAGATGCAATTTAACTCCAAATATCTGAAGAGAGTAACTAGGGAACCCAACTTTGGAAAACACATTGCTGTGTTTATTTGAAGATAACAAAACCACTGCTGTAAACTGCTCAGGTTTGATTTAGATTATAAAGGGGGTTTGGCTATGTAAATGCGAGGGATGTTTTAAAATCTTCCAGCAAGTCCCTTTCGGCAGGGCTACACACAACAGAATCAAATTGCTGGGTTCAGCCAGCACTTCACCAGCCCCCTCTGCCTGTGGGGAGGTTTTTATAAGCAGGGGGTTGGCTTTGGGGAATCCCACAGACCCAGAGCAGGGCCATACACCAGGAAACAAAGTACTGCCCTGAGGGCCTCAGGGGGCTCCTCTGCCAAGGAGGTACCAGAGTTGCAGTGACATGTTGACCTGATGCAAAGGATGTCCTCTAAAGGCCAGACTTCTCCCATCTCCAAAAAAATACCTGGTGGTGTTTAAAGGGAAGGGCTACTGTTAAAGGAAATGTAGGGTCCCTTGCCTTTAATGTCTAGCTTTGCAGTCACACTCCTATTCCCATGACCTGCCAGCTTGATGAAGACTTCTTCATAGAATGTTAGAGGTTGGAAAGGACCTCTGAAGATCATCTAGTGCAACACCCCTGCCAGAGCAGGATCACCTAAAGAAGATCACACACAGACATGTCCATGCAGGTTTTGAAAATCTCCAGAAGTGGAGACTCCACAACCTCTCTGGGCAGCCTGTTCCAGTGCTCTGTCACCCTCACAGTAAAGAAGTATTTCCTTATGTTTAGGCTGAACCTCTTGTTTTCCAGTTTGTGACCCTTTGTCCTGTCACTGGACACCACTGAGAAGAGTCTGGCACCATCCTCCTGACACCCATCCTTTAGATATTTATAAGCACTGATGAGACTTCCTGCTCAGCCTCCTCTAGGCTAAACAGACCCAGCTTTCTCAGCCTTTCCTCATATGGTAGATGCTCCAGTCCCCTCATTACCTTAGTGGCTCTGCACTGGACTCTCTCCAGCAGTTCCCTGTCCTTCTTGAACCAGGGAGCCCAGAACTGGACACAGTGCCCCAGAGGAAGCCACATCAGGGTAGAGTAGAAGGGGAGGATGACCTCTCTTGACCTGCTGGCCCCACTCTTTCTTGATGCATCCCAGGGGGCCATTGCCATTGGTCATGAGGGCACACTGCTGGCTTGTGGCCAGCCTGTTGTGCACCTATTGTGCATCCAGGTCCCTTTCTCGTACGCGGCTCTCCAACAGGTCAGTCCCCAACCTCCATTGGTCATGAGGGCACACTGCTGGCTTGTGGCCAGCCTGTTGTGCACCTATTGTGCATCCAGGTCCCTTTCTCGTACGCGGCTCTCCAACAGGTCAGTCCCCAACCTATACTAGTAATTGGGGTTGTTCTTTCTCAGGTGCAAGACTCTACATTTGCCCTTGTTGTATTTCACAAAATTTCTCCCTGCCCAACTCTCCAGCCTGTCTAGGTCTCTCTGAATTGCAGCACAATCCTCCCAATTCTGTGTCATCAGCAAACTTGCTGACAGTGCTCTCTGTCCCTACGTCTAGGTCACTGACAAATACATTGAATAGCGCTGTTCAGGGTCATCCTACTCACAAGCAGAATCTACTAACTCACCTACAACAACCACGCGGCTCCCACTCCTGGGGAACAACAGGGCTGCCCTCCCCAGAGTTAATAAAATGGCATTTGCAAAGTAAGGCTTTGGAGAGCAACCATGTAGTATTACCTGGCACAAAGAATGATATTTGCTCAGTATTATGCTCTTTTGTTATAAAGTCACTTTTACTACAGATGCTGGGACACCCAAGATTTACAGAAAACCATTTTTCCATTATGGCATTTTTCTTTCCTATCCCTTTTCAAAGCCTTAAGGCTGAAATTTACTCTTTCAGGGACAACCCCCAAACAAAACAATCCTGTGCTTTTCACACAAGTCCTTTCACCAGCAGTAGACATTTATGTCCTTGCTGATATAAAGAGTGACATGCTGGCCTGCTGGGCTTCAGCTTGTGACCCCATGCTCCCACCCAAAAGGTCTTCCAGATGAAAGGTTTGTTTGCCCTCCTAGCTTACCAGTTCATCAGTGTTCCTGCCCCAGCACAGGCAAGGACCTTGTAATACTTCTGGTCTGTCACGTTCCCTTACACAAGCAATGACGCAGCTTGGTCAAGTCATTCATTCGCCAACATACCAGCAATGATCTTCAGAGATGTGTAAACAGCAGCCGGCCTTGTGGGGCTTGGATGCACTGATTGTAGTATTTAGGATAAACTTAAAACTTGCTCATCAGCACTGACTTCAGGCTGTGCTTTTTCCACAGTCAAGAAGAGGTTAGAGATGGGGTGTTTGGACAACTCTGGAGATACATTAATGTATTACCGCTATGATAGCAAGCTTGGAGCTGCCACCAGTAAGTCCCAGGTCAGGACAAAGAGAAGGGTCCTGGTTGTTCCCTGGGTGACCAGTCCTCAAACTGACACCAGAGGAGCTGCAGCCTCACCTTGCAGCAAAAGACCAGCTGAAAGCAGGACTTGGGCTGTGCTATGGATTGCCTTCCCCTCCATCCCAAAAGTACGTTGTCTGCTGATAACCTACCTTGTCAAAAGCCTCCACTTTGCTGACTGGTGAGTGAGCAGACAACAGTAGGAGAACATGTGCTTTTGATCCCCCTCCAATAAGTCACCATAGAGCAGTGGCTACTGGAAAGGCACACTCGGATATGGCTGTGCCATCTCCAGACTGTGACTAAAGGTACAGATGGCCCTGGCCACCTTCAGTGCAGAATTAAGACTAATTTTTGTTCCAGAAAGTGTTTTTAAATGATTGGCAACTGCAATTCACAACTTTAGTGTTTCCTCCTTTAGAGGAAAATGTGCATATATTTAGCTGTAGCTGTCTTTATCACCTAAGGCAGCCCATCTGAGTGGTAAACATACAGTTCTACTTTATGAAGAGCACTTCCAGAGCATCAGCATAATGCTGCCTTTTAGATCTGTGCAATTCTGCCATGAGCCTGAAATATCAGTTTGACATTCTGAGCACCCACTCCATGTTTCATTTACACTCTACCCATTGCATTAGGAGAGGAGAAAGTTTGAGACACAGGATTGCTTGAGATTAGAAAACAGGCGACTAAGGTCAGGAGGACACTGAACATTTGGAGAGACTTCTGCACCTGGAGGAGATTACAGCACCCGAGGTGGAGAGACTGTGGACTTGTCATCCTTGGAGGTTTCTAAGACTCAGCTAGACAAATTCATGGGGACCTGAACTAGTGCTGGCAATAGCCTTGTTTAAATGAAGAGGATGGACTAGAGATCACCAGAGGTTCCTCTGAACCAGCACTTCTATTATTTTGCTTCCAAATATAAGGCAGGTATTAAGAAGGTAGTAAAAAGGTATCCTGTACATTAGTTAACAGAAAGCGGAAAGAATATCCTCAGCCTGGTTATCACAGGCAAGGTCACTCCATTCCTTGGTGTTTTGTTACCTGAAATGGGGCTGCTGCATGATTTGAGATGGTTTTCTCTATGTATGAAGACAAACCATCTCCGAAATAGTTCCCGCTGATATTAATACCAAGTAATTCTTGTTTCCCACTGTCCCATTTTCCAATACACCACATTTTTGCACTGACAACTGGTAATTGCACAGCAGGATCTCCAACATTTTGGCAATAGATCACAAAAACTCTTCAGGATGTAGGAGGAAACATGGGATTACACAAGAAATGGGAACACACTAGCCAGTTAACATGATCAGAAAATTAGCGTTCAAAAAGTCATTTACAGGTTTCAGTGTTAGTGTATTAAGAGGGAGACAATTCAAGAAGTTTGGAACTGTTGTTTTATACGGCTGGAAAACTCCACCGTGCCACCACCTCCTCTTGTTTGTATATTTATCTTGCTCGTGAGTTACTTCTACCTTTAAACTGTGGAGCATATTTCTACAAAACTATACCAGAAGTAAAACAGTGTCTGGTCTGTAACACACATTGGCCTGTCACAAGTGGTTTCCAAAAGTCAGGATTTTCAGCAGTCCTTCTGGAAATCTCACCTACTCTTGGTTTTACACAGCACGTGTCAAATCTCACCTGTTCCCTGACCATGTATGGCCACACTTTCAATGCTGACATTTCTGCAAAGGTTCTGCCTGCAGCAATACCAGAATCCAGATGTCGGCAAATAACAGACAGACAACTGTAGAAATAACATTTTTGGTTTAGTGTTTGCAATTTGTTTTACAGCTCATAATGAAATACTGTTAGAGAGATTCTACATTCATACATTTCTAGCAAAATACATTTTTAAAAACATAAGGCACTTGAAGACTTCCTAAAACAAACGCTCATGATAAAAATTCAGCAAGAGGGCTGGATGAGAACTTTTTCTATCCTTAATGTCCAGGTCAGTGAAAGATCAATTCTCTAGTCAGGCAGGCAAATGAAATAATCAATAGAAAGGTTTCCAAGATAGTTAATGCTGTATTAGAGTGCATGTATTAGAGTGCATTCTGAAGTGGTCTATTTGAAGTACCTTCAGCTGGGGACGGAGGGCATGGTGTGAGTAAGATGCATTAAAATATTTCTTTGAACTGCGTAACAAAGACACATTGCAGGGATTAAGTTTCATTACTTTCATTGGATTAAATTCTTTCCATTCATTATTGCCAACAAGAGCAAGGAACAAAAAGGAGATGGCTTCCTCCTCCCTTCCCCCTACTCTCATTATAATTTAACACAAGATTTCAAAGACTTAAAATGACCAGGACAGAAGCCTGTGAAAAACTGCATCTGGCCACTTCAGAGTGTGTTTAAATATTCATCATTGACTTCCTCAAGTCTCACCTCTTAAAGAAAGAGAAACATAAAAAGAATTGGCAACTGTGTAAGTCGCTTCCACTCAAATTGATATTTTGCCTCTTCAACACGACCCCACTGTTCACATTAAGTACCTGCATTCAGAAATGCTCCAGCAGCTCCCCTTTGGCAGCGAGGTGCGGGAAGCGGAGGATGAATGCAGGCACGGCCCGCGGGGAAGAGGGAATGAGCGACTTCGCTTCACACACTTGCGTCTCCGCTTCAGAACAGTTTCAAAAGCCAGACATGCTGGGCCGCTGTAGCAACAGGGGCACTGATACCAAAACACTGACTGAAGTCTTCGCTCGGAGATGCATCTGTGGGAACTGAAATCCGCTATTTAAAACTGACAAAAAGAGCTATAATGGTGGCAAAAACCACCGCCTGCTTCCCAGGGCCCCTGAGAAGTGGATGGTAGGAAGTAGTCCCACCACCCATCAGTGTATTTTCAAGTCGTGTCCCACCTATTTTACTGTCCAGTATATTTTTCAATCTTTGAGGGCTAACAATTGCTGAAAAACTTGACTCCTGTGGGCTCAGTCCATTAGGCACTACGGTACAAACCTGCATCCCTAGTCCTCTCAAATCCACCTCTGAGGGAAAAGAAAAATCACCCCAACCAACCAATCCACCAACAACTTGGTTTTCTTACAAGCCCTTGATTGCTGTAAATTTTGACTTACTTGAATTGCACTTTAAAGCCCAGCAGCAAAAAGAAAACTTGGTAGCTATACTCGGGAATATATATACATTTCTAAGAGGCAAGACATTTTATCAAGTCTAAAAATGCATAGAGATGTCAACTGCATAAGCTGTCAAGCTTTGACCTGACCACAGCGAAGAAAGATCAGCCTATCAGCCCTCTTAGAACTGGGGCAGAAATGGGATGCCTGCCCAGTTCGGAAAGAAAATGCAATTAAGGATTGAGCTGAATTAGAACCAGCCACCACTGGCCTTAACCAGTGGTGCTACTGCACAAACAGGAGCCATAGTGAAATCTAACTTTGTGAAGTGAAAAAGTGCATGTCTTCAAGACAGCTGTGGCTAAAGGGAAGAAAGGAAGGTGGTACCTGACAGCCCTGAGCTCAACAGATCTTGAGATCTCAACTTGTGCGGCTCACTTTTCACTGGCAGAAAAGCCAAGCTCTTGCTTACTAGTGTTACATCCACAGCCAATTGAAAATGTTGGCTCTGCAATCAGTTGACTGCCCTTGAGCGCTGGTATGAGGATATTCACTCAGGACAGAAGGAAGCATGTGAAAGAGGAGATGAAGAACAAAACGCAGGACACTCGCTGATCTCAACTGAACTAATAGCATGTAATCAGGTTCTCTCAAAATCTGTAGGTTCTCCTTCCCAAGCAAACCTCATAGAATTTGCTAAAGTGACATCCAGTTGTTTTGTACGTATACTTTACTGTTTCTTAAAAATATACCTAAAAAAAAGTATTTGGAAAGACACAGAGGACATGCGGTTTAGTTCCTCGTAGATCTGGGCATGTGGGGAATCTTCAGACTAAGCTGCAGTGATTAATAGTGGACAGGGTGCTATTTTACAACCAGATCATTTCTTTCAAATTCCAGTTCAAAGAAAACTAGAGAAATGAGGACTGCTGCCAAGGCAACGCAAAGCAACAAGTTCAACATGCACACCAAGACAGACTGAAGTGTACAAAGTTTCACAGACCTTATTCTTCAGGTCACGCTAAAGTAAAAATGGTAGTCTAATTAAAAAAAACAAAATCACTAAAGCTAGCTACAAAGACTAGAATTATCAAAGTGCTTTAATGTATAAAGTGTCAAATATAATTAAACAGAACGATCAAAACAGAGCTGCCATAAGATGTTAAAATAGGTACATGTGTTTTTTGACTGCAGGAGAGGAGCAGAGGTTTATAATTTCCCCTTTAAGGCCAAAGCATGTTAAGAAAAGTTTTTCTTGTTCATTTAGCTTCTTAAGACAATATATTTGCTCTGCTCATGCATTCAAAGACACAGTTGTATTTGCTCTGTCTGAAACTGCATTGAAAGGACTGTCTGCCCTGAAATGTTAATAGTGGGGCAAAACACACAACAGCCCCATAAAGTAGATTTATAGATATCTGTCAATTTGAAATAATTTTTATAAGCTACTTCTTGATACTTAAAAATTCTGAGCTATTTTCTGCAGATTTTCTTTAAGTTGGTTTAAGTTAACTGAATGTGTTATTTGAACAATCTAACAGACTGCCAAAGCTATTACAACGAGAGAAGATGCAGAGAAATAAGGAACAGGTTTAAAAACCATCTCGTGCAAGATGCTCGATGCACCTTAGCCTCTCTACTGGCTTTTCTTCATGTTATGAGTAAGGAAAAAACAAAACAAAACAAACAAAATTCTCCACCACACTTCTCTCAGTACTTCCAATTCATTAAGCTGCTGCCTACTTTAAGCAGGTGACTCTAAAGACATAAACTAACTCTGTACCAAGCCTAGCAGAGCTGGCTCAAGCGGAGGGATGTGGTTGTTTAGAAACAAGAAACGTCAATCAAGATCTTTCCTGCATTTCACAGATATAAATTTGCTCCAGTAAGCTGAGACTCAGAAACATGATGCAGAGCTGCACATCTGGTCCCTTGCACAGGCACAAGTACGGCCACAACTAAGAAGTAATACTGAGTCTTGACAGAACCACTCTGTTTTCTGAAGGCACTATAAAGACAGCAACACTCCAGGGGTAATGGGAAGAGGCAGAGGGAGGAAAAGTAACAGTTAGAAGGAAACTCGAAGAGCAGCTTCATATAACAGGGGAGAAAAAAGGTGGCTCAGTTCTATGATGGCTGTAACATCTGTAACAGCACAGAGACCCTGCACCTCTAGGCAAAGGAAGATTAACCAGAGTTTTGAAAAATCTACTCCTGAACAACAACAAAAAAAGCCAACCCAACTCCCATTTTTTAGTGGATGGGTGTAAAAATCTGTAAGTAAAATCAAAGGAGACGGCAAAGAATCAAAACACTATATAAAACCTTGGGGTCCATACGTACTCACATGGCATCATTAGCCTGTTTCTGATCTACCACAGTGTTAAAAGATCTGGACAGTCTCCTTTGCTCTTCACAGTGACTGAATCCCAGTGAACTGTCGTGTATTAAAACCCTTCGTGATCCGCCAGTGAGAACAAATCCCCCGCCCCAGCCTGTACGAGCTGTATGAGGGAGGGGGGTGTCTCCCGGACAAGAGATATTTCTAACAACCCCAGGCACCCTATAACAGGCAGTATGCTGCTCAGCTAGTTCTCCTAAGCAGCCCTGCACCAGGCAAATCTAGGCCTGCTAAGATGTTCTGCCCCTTGCGTGGACTTGAGGACAGTGTCTCATGAGCCCTTCAGGCCAGAGGCTCACGCTTTGCCGTTCCGTTATTGCTTTTCAAACACATTTTTCCTTCCTGTCTCCCCGCCTCGCTCCCCGTTATCCCAGAAGGACTTTCTGCATCCTGCGCGCCGCGACGCTGGCTTCATCCTCAGAGTCAGAGTCGCTCTGGGAAGTAGAGCTCTGGGAGGCAGAGCTGCAGGGAGAGGAGCATTCCGGGGAGCACAGGTAGTGCATCAGCGGGATGCGGTACTTCCCACAGAAGTCAACGAACTTGATTTGTCTGACGCAGCTGTCAAAGTAGACACCTGTAAGGGCAGAGGAACAACGCATGAGACCCTGCGTGGAGAAATTTGGGAGATCCGCAAGGTTGTTGCGGCTGGTGCAAATACCTCAAATTAGGATTTAATTGGCACAGCACCGGATATAGAAGGATAAGGGATACTGGAGGAAGGGAAGTTACCAGGACACCTACGGAAATGTGAAATTTCTTTTCTTAGTAAAAAAAAACAAAAAGAAGCAAACCCAAACAATTGTGTAAAACTGTATTTGGAAGGTCATTCAGAATAGCACACTCTACGTGAAAAGACACAGGGCAGCTACTTTCAAACAATTCGGCAATTTCTTCTAACTGTCAGGAAGAAAACTCGGGCTGGAAATTCGTAAATTCTTAAATGTCAAATTAATTAATGAGCTCTATTTTCAAACTTGTAAAACCTCCTCTATTAGCTAGCAAAAAATGTGTTCACAAATAGACCTTCACAGCTCTACTTTTCTTCCGCTTGAGTGAAGCCACCATGCTGAGTTTGGATGCTACTTTCCATGGCAACAGTGTTGCTCTAACACTCAATTAGGTTCTCTTCCTGCCACAGCAAGTGATTTTAGACGCTGACATTTTCAGAAGTTTCCAGCAGTGTTTTAAGTCCTGGCTGGTTTGGAGCAACTTTTTCTCCTGCAGTGCTAGAGCCACACTGCAGTGCTGTGCTAGTTCATAAGAAAAAGTGAAAAAGAGCAAAAGCAATCCACTGTTATCCAAGCTGTGCAAAACTAAAAAAGGAAACATTTCTTTGCAAGTTCCAGCCCTTTACCAACCATGCTTTGATATTGTCTTGTAAGGAGATAAGGTAACAGCCTGCATTATGACTGCAGGGTAGATACAAACTAATGATCTTTTTTTTTCCTTTATCTTACAAATGCTAAATGTGTAGATCATTTACTCTGTATAAAGATTAAGCCCTAAGCCAAATTAAGCCCAAGCATTGCAGGCTTTTCTATGAAACCCTCTCCTTCCAGGAACTACATGCTGCAGTCCCAAGTAAGAGCTACACAAGTCACTCTTGGGAACTGCCAAGCACTATAGCCTCGCTCCTCTTTTTCCATCCAGAAATGAAGCTCACTCTTCAGCAAGAGTGCTTGCAAGAGCTCTCCTCTCCATTACTTACTCTGACCTATTACAGGGCAGACAGATGGGACACTTCAGACCATAAAAGTGTTACTTGAGCGCTGGGATGAGGTGCAAAGGCTCTGAAAGAAACACTCTTTTAACTTCCCATGCAAATACAGTAAACCAGCACTACAACTATGAACGTAGTTCCCAAGCGAATACAATTCTTTAAAGACAAATTTGCAGGAGACCTGGAGCCCATGAAATACAGCTACACATCTAACCTGAGCGAGCTATCAAAGCTATGGCAAGTCAGAGGTAAAGAAAAGCCATGAGGTAAAAGCCGGCAGCAGAGCAGTGAAGGTGAACTTACCCCTGCATTTGGGGTTGGGACAGTTGGTGGCCAAGCTCAGATACCGGACAAGATTATCCGGGAGGTCGCTAGGAGTGTAATTTTAACTGTGCGCCCAGCCAGCTCCTGAAGGCTTGGGGGATTGTAGGTCAGGTCTCGGACAAACCGAACCACCAGTGGGTTCCCACGCAAGCTCAGCTCTTCCAGGTGAACCAGGTTAAGGATCTCTCGAGGAAGGTAAGTCAGCAGGTTATTGTGCAGGCTAAGGGAACGCAGGGAATGCAGCCTGAGGATGGAGATGGAAACCCAATCAAAATGTGCGAGCGAAATCATTCCACAATTGCATTACGCAGATCTGATTACTCTGGTCTCTCCCACCAATTTCTTTTTCTTTGGCTTTTCTTCTTTTTAAAGCAGAAATTCATGCTAAAAGAGCTGCTGTTACTCCAGGACACACAACGTCCCAGAAAACTTGGCTAACGTCTGGAGTGCCTGTTAAATACGATCTTAAATATGCTGCTGCCCCGCTCAGTATTCCCCATACACATATCCCAAAGAAGGTAGCCCAGAACAGAAGTGTACAAATCGAGTGCTTCTGGGGGAGATCATGTTTCCTTGTACCCACTGTATGCATCAAGAACGGTTCCATGCAATACTTTGAATGTCACCTGCTTTCACTCATGCATTAAAGTTTATTGCTGGTAGGCAGCCAGCCTGGAAAACACTTTTCATTGCCTATAGCTCCATCACCTTGGGCCGCGATACTATGAGATCTCAAAAGCTAGCCAAGGTCAGGCCAGGCAGCATCATCATGGGTGACAAGCAGATTTTTTGGCCATTGGAGGCGGTGTTCTCTCTCAGGAAGCACGAAGCAATGCTGCAGCACAGCATCTGGGATGCTCTCAAATCAGTACAAGACAACTGGACATTTTATATCAAAAATAATCTCACTAAACCACTAAATTTCAATGCAGGAAACTTTGTTCTGCCATTCAATTGCTTTTGGGGTTATACCTACAGACTGAATTCTTCACCTCCCATCTTACCCATAGAGAGTTTGCAGAGTCTCCTTTTCCCCATTATAAAACAGATACAGCACTAACTTATCCTCCAGAGCTACACTGCAGGATCTAAAGAACACTAAAACATGCTGAGATCCTAAAGCAAGAAATGCCAAGGGACCACAGGGGATGGTACAACACAAAAGCACACACAAAAAGGCTCTGGGTGCATGACAAAACAGGCCAAGCATTCATCACTAAGAATATGATATCATGGCAGTTTATCTTCTCTGAGTTGCCCAGATACTTCTTAGTACTCCCTGTAAAAATTTATTAACTCACCATAAAGTGTACACTTGGTGACATATTTTTTCCATAGCCCTTTGATTTGAGATTTCCATATTATATACCCATGGCCTGCCTGCAGTGTATCATGCTAAGGATCTTCTTGTTCAAGTTCAGTCATATTAACAAACTTAAGGACAAACTGGTCCTCGTGTGTGCTTTTATCCACACATGCAGAAGAAAAAGTTCAAAGAGTTAATTGCAGCTGGTGGCTGATGACAGTAAATACTCACTGTGCCAGCTGAGGTGGAATGCTCTGGATCTTGTTGTCACACAGAACTAGATAGCTCAGTGAAGGCAAGTTTGCCAGTTCAGGTGGAACTGAAGTGATGAAATTCCCTCCAAGGTATAGAAACTCTAAACTGAAAAAGAGAAGGGAACACACGGCATTATTTCATTAAGGTCATTTCCAGTTTCATTTAACACTAGGTCATCTCATCTCCTGTGTTTCTTAAAGAAAATTTACAGGTGACTACGTACAAAATAATTTGCTGAGGATGAAAAACAAAAAGAAAAGCCAAGTTGTACATCAAATTGACAACAGAGCTGCTGTTTCACAATCGACAATGCTGAGATTCACCTCCAGCCTCCTGCAGTCACTATTACACCTGTAGGTAGGCACCAGGCAGCTACGTATTCCTTTGCCAACCCCACAGGCAAAGCTCCTGTTCTAGTTTCCCAGCCAGAGCAGCCTGTGCACACAGGGTCTGCAGCACTGACTCAGCTCCTGCTGCAGCCACGGGGAGTTCCCAGTCTCAGTAGGAGCAAAGCAAAAGAGCAGCAGCTCTCCCTGAAAATCCGTGGTATCGTTTGACTTCTCCGTGACTAACCGCAACCTTTCAGCACGAGTCAGAGGCAGCCAGTTCCTCTTTGATACAATTCACGTATTGACAGCACCACAGCTGCAACAGCACAAGAGCATGTCTTAAGTCACACGAGTACAGGCATGCAATTTCTCAGGTAGATTCATTTCAGTATACTGAAGTCATGGAGCCCAAAGCTACCAAAACCCCTAGCAGGGCCTAACTGCAGTTTGGTTTTAAATAAAAGAAAAAAGGCATTGGACATACCACAAAAACTCAGTGGATGAGAGACAGGAGCAAAGAGAGGGAGCAGGCAGCATTTGCTGTACATCTCTGCCCTTCTAGGAAGAAAAATTGGTGTAATAGCTTTGACGTAATAGCTTTGAGTTCAAATTTCAGAGAGTCAAATAGTTTTCCCCCTGCTCTCAGATGCTGGCTGGAAGAGGAGCAAAGGCAGGTTCAGTTTGGGTACTTCTGGTGGGAAAAGACACCACTGCTAATCATGGTCCAGACAACACTTTTTCCCATGCCTGAAAAAAGCGAATCCCATGGTCCTGTCTGCAGGTGCTGGTTCAAGATCTCTGGTACACACTCAGGTCAGCTGCCTACAGTGTACATCAGCCCCCTCTGATCCACATCGTT
>NW_009716446.1:28237-35995 GCF_000703405.1 Apaloderma vittatum
TCATCCAGGGTCCATCAGCCTTCTTTTTAACAATATCCTACAACCTCCTTGAAAGAGAAGACATCAGCTCGCCACAGCAACTGAGAAAGGCTATGGATATGACTGGTGAAAAACCACACGACCAAACCATCCAAGGGATGTGGTGGTCAACCCAGAGAAAGTCTGAACCTCACAACGGTGCCACAGCACGTGTGGAGCACCACATAAACTCCTCCCGGAGGCTTCCCCTGGGATGGAGCCGAAGATCAGTAGAAAGAGACTTTTATGCAGTTCTTGCAAGAAACTTGAACCCCCAAAGATCCAATGACAGCACCTGCTTGGGCTACAGGAGCCACTAACACAGCACAAAGTTTCAACTGCAAAGGGCAGAACGACAGACCTCTGCAGCACACCAGGAGATGCTCACAGAGCCTAACTTCCCCCAGATTCACCTACCCTTTTGGAGTATGTCAGAAGCAAGCGAAGCAACTGAAATTCAACAAAGTGAGAACAAAATCAAGCCTTAAACTGAATTTGACTATATGAATGGAAGTAACTAAATACATATGCTTCAGCATATGGGACAGCACGTTTGGAGGTTGGTCTGAACATGCAAGAAAGTACATAGGAGAAGAAAAACCACCACTAAAGCCCCACTGCGCAAAAGCAGCCTCTTTTCTACACAGACAAGCTGTAGGTGAGGAGTGGGGGCAGCAGGAAGGCTGCTGTGCAGAGACCACGTCAAAGGGAGATTATTTTTAATTAAATTTTGATCCTCTGACAAAGCCCTGAGTTTTAACCAAGATTCCTCCTTCAGCCTCCATTGTTTCCTCAGGTGGATTTAGGCTGCTTGGCTCTCGTCAGGGACTTAACTGCTGACCATACAATTACTAGGCATATTTTAACTCCATGTCATTGCTGGAGCCCACACCAAAAACCATTTGGGCAAGGGAATTCCAGTAATGCGGATTTCAGTGTCTAAACAAGGTTTAGATGTATACAAGTTTCCACTTCCTAGAAAAGCGAATAATTAACTCTTCATCCTCTGCGTTTGAAGATAATAATGCCCATAAAGCCACAATGCATAAAAACACATACTACCAGGAAAGAGGAAGAGGGGTGCAAAATATATAGTAAAAAAACAATTTTGAAATTCGTTTCAAGAACAGCTTACTGCACAAGCTAAGCATGCAAAAAATGATGCCTACAAGGTACTTACAGCTCTCAAATCCATTCTTTGTGAAGTTTGTGTAATGAGAACACTCAGTTCTACTAGCTAGCCTATAAAGCTCCAACACCAGACTAGAAACAGCCTTTAACAAAAAAATCCACTAAATAACGTAACTCTTTCAGTGGCAACAAAGGACTGCTTAAAAAATGTTTTATTTTTACCCTTCTTTTGAATCACCTTTCTGAAGTCAGTAGACTAAGACGTGTTGTGCTGTCTAAGGTTAGGGCTGGGCTGGCCACTAAATGGTGACAGATGCTCTCTAACCCCTCTCCCTCCCCAAACAGGAGGGGAAAAGGAACAAGACAGAGACTTACGGATTGGAAAAGAAAACTAAACAGCTTTAATAAAATACTAATAACTGATAAGGGTTAAATAAACGAATCCAATATCGAACCCGACTCCCCTCCAGTAGCAATCCCCACTGATGCTGCAGAGCAGGCGGCACTGGGGAAGCCGCAGGCTCAGTGGTGGCAGGGAGTTGGACATGGGGGCTGGATTTGGGAACTCAGGATTGAGATCAAAGGCAGAAGAATGGAAACTGCCAGAGTGCTCCTCGGATGCTGGCCACTAAAAAAAAAACTTAACCCCATGAGCCCTCAGTTTAACACTGAATATGATATATATGGAATGGAATACTCTCATTGGTCACTTGTACTGTCTGCTCCTCCCTGGAGGTGTGATCTTTTAATTCCTTGTGACCCCTTTCATTTCCCAGCACGCCGACGTGCCACACAACTCCCAGCAGTGACCTTGGTCACTATAGAAGTATCAGCAAGAGCTTTTCTACATCCCAGTCCCAGGCAGTAACTGCAAACATCAGGTGTTATATCACTGCTAGCAGCAGGCACTGCCTGCATAAACATGCTGCCAACTTCAGAAAGTGCAGCCTCTTAGAGGAAACTGAGCTGAAAAGTAGAATCACTGAACAGAATGGGTTCTGTTTAGCTTAACCCAGGACACATACTAAGCCTGTAGCTGGAGGCCAATGCAATGCTGCTCTGGAGCTGTCTTGCTTGGGGGGGGCAGTTTGTGCTTGGTACGATAAGCAAGGGCACTGATGAGCTCTGCCCTCCTCACAAAAGAGCCTGCAATGAGGCAATCCACATCATTTACCATTGTTTTTCCATAAGAGGAACGTAGCAGACACGGGACTCACCTTTCACACCAAGACACAGTTTTTCTGGCAATCATTAATCTGTACAGACATTTGGATCAGCCAGCTAAGGTCTCATACATGGCCGCATACACAGAGGGAGAGAGGGACCTTTCCTGTACATGCAAAAGTCAGTTCAGAAACTTAAAAGGAACGTAAGCCCCATTCCTATTTCTGAAGCTAGAATAAATTATTTACTTCCAACCTGCTGTACAGGCTCTGCCTGAATGAGGGGACAAACAATAACAAAACCCATCTCAACAAAAACCAAAAGAAACCTCCATTTGACAGAGTAACTAACAGGGGCTGACACTTTCTCCCCAGCCTTTCAGCTATGTGTATAAATACACTAATTAAAGGCCAGAGCCCCTTTCGGCCTCATATCCAGCAGGCCCCTCGCTCAGCACAGCCAGTACTAATTGCTGCCAAGCAGCAGGCAGCACGTCAGGCCCAAGGTTGAAGCTGTTGCTGCTCTCTGGCAGGGGACTTCACACCACTTGGGCTGTGTAAATCCCTCTGTGTAAGGGAAGGGAGTGGGGAAAAATCAGAAAGCCCCCAGACCTTCAGCAAGTAAGAAGAACCTACTCTGAACACCAGAAGTATTTTTGATACCCTACTGATTGCTGTGACACTTCTACAGGCGTGTTTGAAGGAGAGAATGTATTCTAGTGTGGAAGATACTCAAATTTTCAATCCACCCTGTTTCCCCAGAGATGCTTCTTTGGATAAAATTGAACATCTGACATCAAACAGATGCATCTAAACAGGTGATCTAAAAAGAAACAATGGAGCTTGAAATAGCTCCGGGTCTTTTTAAGATAAACTTTCTAGCAAGAAATTTCCAGGGCAGTTCTGAGGCTCATGCAAGGGAGGAATTTAAAAGCAGCCCACGATACACTCCTGTTAACCCTGTTTTATGATTTGCTAATTCCTGAGAGAACTGCAGAGCCTTTGCTGACAGGCAAATTTAAGATCAAACGGTCGTCTGAACGCTATTTGCAAAACGTTTGAAGAGGGGAAGAAAAAGGGAGGCAGCAAGCAGATTTCCTAATGCTGTATCTTTATCAAAGCTTCGCTTGCCGTTTTTCCCACACTGTAACAGCCGTTCTTAAGCATATGCTTGTCTAACATGCTTAATACTACCCACGAATAAAAGCAAATACTCTGGTTTTCATTGCATCTAAAGGCTTTACACACAACTTGGATGAATCCAGTTAGGCGTCTGAGGCCTTTGATCCCAGCCCTTGCACAACTGGGTTTTACTAGAAGAATCCAAGCCAGAAGGAGGGGAGCATGCACGGCAGACGCCTGGCTCTGCCTGTTCCTGGGGCTCTACTGAGCGTGAGAGTATTCACTAGCAGACTAAACTTGAAATTCACATCAGGAGACTCAAGGTATTTATTGCATTTTACTACGGTCTTCAGGTTTTTTTCCCTTTACAGGACACTTGTGCTTTCCCTGAGTGTACACACTGACGAGGGCAACCCACACACCCTTATGACAAAAGCTGCAGTTGGACAGTGAGGATCACAGCTGTATTTTACTAGAACTGACAAATTTTGTCCAGAAAGGGCACATTTCCAGCTCACTGGCTATAATACACTTTTTCCCTTAGTGGATCCCAGCTGGATTAGCAGAGGAAGGATACACACAACCGACAGAGTGGTGGGATGTCTACAAAGATCAAAGTCCAGCAGCTGCTGGGGTCTGCAAATGCAGCCTGAGAGAGAGAGACCAACCGCCAACACCTCACACCGAAAACACAGCAAGGTCAATGCTGGAGGGAGAATTACAGAAAAGATGACATGTCTAATGATGCTAAGCTCGCCTTTTATCCAACAACACACAGGAAAGCAATGCAAAGAAGCATCCATCTGGTGCATTTTCTACTCTAAATTCACAGCAACAATTCTGGTTTTGCACTGTACTGACACTGGTAGCTGATGGTAACTGGGGGTGGTGCACACACAGAAGGAGCTGGCACAACCTCAGCAGGATGAACAAAAGCCCTCAGCAGGGCCCACACTGTTGCAGGTCACCAAGAGACACCTGCGGTGGAACTGAGAGGAAAGAACATTGCATTTTCCTAAATGAAAACATGAAGCAAAGATTATTCATCCTTGGTGCCAGCTATGGTCAGCATCATCCTGCTGCCATCACCAGAGCAATCATTATCATCCGTTTACGAAGTCAAGTGAAGGAAGCTTCAAGAACCAGCTCATCGATAGGTTGTCCTTCTACAGTGGCCTAGGAAGTAACTGATAACCAGCTGGAAGACAGCATCCTGTGCAGGATCCCCCACTGCACACAAAGATTTGCGTGGGCAAGCATGGGGCAGGTGGACGAAGTTCGAAAGAGTAAGATAAGACAGCTGCGGGAATGACTGTGGTTCTTATTACTACTTATTAACTTGTCAAATCACTAGAAAAAGTTTCTGCACAAAATGCCTCACCCCAGCTTGCTGCGACGTTGGTGATTTACTATCTTCATGTGAGTTACAACACATAGGACACGTCTCACATTCCAAGGCCTTTGCACTTGTAGTTGCCAGCATGTTCCTTCTCTCTGAGCAGATCAGACTCATTAGCTTTCTGTTGTTTCAACTTCACCGTGTAGACTCCCTACCTGCTCTATTCCTGGCCCTCACTAAAACTGGCGTGCTACCCCTTCAAAAACTACAAAAGGAAACCACGGGGTGAAGAGGAAAGACATGAGAATTAGTTATCATTATTTTTTTAAAAATAAAAATCCCATCAGAGCTCAGACATTCCCCATAAAAAGAAAAAAAGAAGTATTTCTAGATCCATGCAACTCTGCTCAGCTCTATAATCAGCGACTAGAGCAAAAGGGAAGCTGCCAGGGTCACGGGAAGAAGAGAACTGCTGGCCTCAGGAACTCTAGTACCAGCAGGGGGAACATGTCTGGTCAAAGTAGAGCCTGCATTCCTCTGTGCTCTCAGAGACCACAAGACATGAAAAATGTTTCTCTTATGGGACGCTGCATGTGGAAAAAGGCTCCAAGTCTTGGTTCGCCAGCAACAGCGAGATGGACACTCGCAGCTTGAGCTCCGTGGTTAACAGAAGCCCCACCAGGTCCCACCACCCAGTCCAGAGTTCAGAAACAAACAGACATCTGTCTCCGTGTTGTCCTGCCATAACAGCTGGCTCTGCTCTGTCTTTGCTCAGGCTTGTTTTACCCACTTCAACACCACGCATGCTCACTCTGCGGCCACCTCTCTTGTTGGCAGGCAGTGGGAGAGTCTGGGAGCAGTTTCTCTCCAGTACGTATTTACTATCTCTTTGGCAACGGTGTCAGGTCACTGGTTACCCGGCTCCCAATGGGCAGATTCAGGATTCCCTCTGGAGAAATATCAGATTATAAAGTAATGTTTTCTCCCAGCTCTGGCAAGCAACCATCCTGCTCCCCCTTTTGTTACTTAAGCAGTCCCAGATACAGAATAGTCACTGATGGCACAGTGGTAAGGATGCTGACAACCCTGCTGGAGCACCGATTCCCTATCTTGAGCTAAAGTTCAATTATAGTGAAACGTTAGCAGAAGTTCAAGGAGTTAGCAGTGATTACGCCGGTGGCAGACACAAGCTGGCTCTAGCCTAGCTTTATTACCTGACACATCACTTTGTAACGATAAACAAGACAGTTCAATAGCCTTGTCCGCATTTGCCCTCTCAGAATTGTGATTCTGGGGTTCAAGCACAACCAGCCCAAGAAAAGCTGCAGGACTGGACAAACAGGAGCTCTGCTTCAGGGCAGGCCAAAGGAACAAAGCAGAGTCACCATGCAGCAGCAGTTTGACAGTGGTGCAGGACAGCACACAGCCCATTGGGCCACCACAGGCAATGCTATGTAGCCTGGTACGTTCTTGGGGTCAGCAGCATAACAAAAAGAATGGCTGAGGGGGGGTGGTGGAAAAGAGAGAGAAACAACAACCACAGATGAGGGCATGTAAGCAGCAGCACAGAGCTTCTGCTTCAGAGGTGGGTGCAACAAACAGGTCCCAGTCACATCCTGGATACTACCAAGCATGCTGTGGAGGCAATGTGGATCATCTCCCACGAAGCTGGTGCTACTGTCCTCACTTCCTTCATTATCTTTGAAGCAACTGCTCCCAAACAGACAGAAAGCTGAGGTTCCTCCTCCTCATATCAGTCCCAGCTCAGGGTGCATCCCAGCTCTAAGGTTGGGCCAGGTGATCCCTGGGGTGTCTTCCAACCTGGCATTCCATGAGTGACATACTATGATTCTGCCAAGAAGAGTATGGGCACGCTCTAGCACTCAAAATGCCTCGTAGAATCTTTCAAACTTAACGAAGAATTGCTTCAGATCCTCAACAGGTGGTTGCTGTGCCATCTGGGCAAAGGACACATACCTAACTGTACCATACTGCAGCAGGCAAAACCATTTCCCAACAGCTCTCAAGTAGTTCTGCTACCTCCAACATCAGGCTGTGGGAGACAGCACCCTACACAGAACATCCCATGCTTCCACTGGATGCAGTTCTGCTGAGCCACCAGGGAAAATCCAGCTACTTAGGTCTAAGAGAGGCTGCCTCTGGCAGGTCCCGTAGCAAAGGGCTGAAGTGAAGAAAGTCCAGGCCCAAAGCCTTAGCACAGAGCCACACACAGACTAGCCTGAAGCCCGAGAAACCAGCAGAACACACCAAGGTGCCTGCACAGAACATGCAAGTCAGAACGGGGCTTCCTCCAGCTTGCCCAGAAGGATGGTAGGCTTCAGAACTACCTATCCTAGACCAATGTAGGCCAGTCGTACCTAAGATGAGTTCCCACCCCACCAATGTCCCTAACTGATGTGATTCAGCCATACAGTTCCCACATTACCACCCTGCAATGGTTTGATGCAGCCCCAGGGGCAGATGTACCCCTGCCCCTCAGCATGGCCTAGGGCTTTACGCTTCAGAAGATCTGTCAGATCCATGTGAGCTGGATGGATGGAGAGAAACACAACAAAAAGGCAGCCATGGCTGCAAGCACCCTGATGAGCCTGGAGCTGTGTCAGCAGAAAGGTCCTATTGTTTGCCTAAGCCACAACCAGATCTTTATTCTCCTGTGCAGCTGTGAGCCGCATGAGACCAGGGGTTTTATTTTGTTCTCGCCTAGAGACCTGTATTAAAGCAGAGCTGCGGGGCGCCTTCTGCATGCCAACCAACCACACCGTCCTTAGGAGAGCCTCCCCTGCACCAAGGCAGCCCAAGGACTGGGCTGAATCCTGACAAGAGTCGCCCATGTGGCAAGCGCAGAAGGCCTATCGCCTGCCCGAGGAGCCTCTCCGAGAGTGGGGCACTCCCACCTGATGAAGGAGAAGAGACACGTTAGCAGCAGCACTGCTTAGAGACCACTGAGGCCGGGCAAAACTCACT
>NW_009716447.1:0-2074 GCF_000703405.1 Apaloderma vittatum
GAGCTGGAGCCATCCAAGAGCTGGACAGGCAATGAGAGCAGAAACCAGCTGCAGTCGCAAATAAGCTGGAGCAAAACTTGAACTGGAGTCAACTCTGATAGCTGAATCTGAAATAGAGCAGAAAAAATGGGTGCAGAAACAAAGACCTGCAGCCACCAAGGAACCCCAGCAATAAATGAACTGGAGCTGTCCTGGAGTTGGACCTGAAACAAAACCAAGACAGGAACAACCAACCTGGAGCTGTCTGTCAACTGGAGCTGCACACGAGCTGGACTGGAGCAGTGTAGGAGCTCAACCTGAAACAAAACAGGGACATAAAACAACCAACCTGGAGCTGCAAATGAGCTGACGCCACAACGAGTCAGAGCTGTCCACAAGCTGGACAGTAACCAGAGGAGAAACCAACTGAAGCTGCAAATGAGCTGGAGCCAAACTTAAACTGGAGCAGGCCATAAGCTGGACCTAAAACAAAGCATAAAGACACAGATTCAGAAACAAGGCCTGAAGCCACAAACAAGCCCTAGCCATAAAATGAGCTAACATTCTATGATTCTATAGACCTGAAACAGAACAGGGCAAAACCAGACCAATCTGAACCTGCACATGAGCCAGAGGCATCACTGTGCTGGAGCTACTAGGAAAGGGAGCTGCAAGCAAGCTGGACCTAAAGTCAGAGCAGAAACAAGCAGGAGCTTGAAACAACAAACAAAAAACAAACAAAACAAAACCAGGGCCCAAACAACCAACCTGAGCTGGAGCTGCACAGTCTCCCCAGTGTCTCTGGGAGGGCACTGGCAGGGGAGGCCCAGCATCATCCTGCAGGCAAGCCTGGCTTCTGCCTGGGGCTCCTCACCCCATGCAGGTCTCTGGCATACGTGGGTCCTGGCACGGCTGGGGCTCCTCTGTCTGTGTGTCTATCCCTGTGCAAGAAGAGACATGAGACGATGCACCTGGTCACTCATGGGCAAAAATCCACCAGTTGAGAGACTCTAGGGTCAGGCACATGGACAGGAAGGACAGGCACTAATAAAAGACTGTTTTGTAGGGGAGGAAGGGGAGAAGAAAAGCATGGTGAAAATCAGTGCACAAATACAACTGCTGTGCAAAATCAAAACTTTAACCTTTAAAAACTTATTCAAACCTTTAATCTTCAGTGTAACCCATGGCTAGCAAATATACACAAGGGCTGGTAAACAGCTGCTTAAACACATTCATAAACACTCTACCAAGTGAAAGAAAACAAACATGCATTTAATAGTGTTGGGACAAAGCTGCAGCTGTTGAGTTTTTGAAGGAAGAAACAGAAGCTCTTCCTCAATCTAAAAGCCAACACCTGAAGCTGAGAACCAGAGGAAACTGGGGACAACCCCAGGCAACAGGAGCCAGGTGGAGCCCATTCAGGTGCCTCCAGCTCTCGGTGGCTCTCCCCCTGCCTCCTGTTACTATAATTAGGGCAGTGGAGAGCATCTGTGCTTACCCTGTTTGCAGAATCGCAGGAAATTCTGATGATCAATCACTGAATGGTCCAGGAAACATTCCAGCTGTGCAGTCCAAACCCTCCTGCCCTGTCTAGAGCTGGAAAAAGCAGCAACGCCAAACAATCATGATGAAATGCACAAAAAATGTATTAACTCCCCCAAAGAAGACCTCAGGTACAGCTCCCGGAATTGCTGCTGAGCTTGTACCCACCTGCACCTACCAGCCCCTGAGACTCCTCACAACACAGCAGTGCCTGTGAATAAATAAATAACTTAACCTCCCCAAAAAATAATAACCCCCCCCAGTTGTGGAGAAGCTCCCAGTTACCTGAAAGCAGCAGCAGCAGCTCCTGGGAAGAGAAGTGGGGCAAAGCTCCCCAAAGTCCAGCGCCGTGGGGGTGTTCACAGGGGACGGTCACTCGCAGCCACCTGCAGGCGGTACCTGTCCCCAGGGTGGGCCCCACACTGCCCGGCTGAGCCCTGCAGGGCTGCTCCGGGACGGGCCTGTTCTCACAGCCCCCAATGCCCCAGTACAGGGGGTCCCACTGCCCCCAATACCCCAACACCGCCCACACCCCAACCCTGCCAGGCCTAAC
>NW_009716448.1:0-22107 GCF_000703405.1 Apaloderma vittatum
GTGAGTGTGCGGGGCAGAGGTGACAGCCTGCCCTGCCCGTGGGGTGAGGGCAGTGCGGGGGAAGGAGCGTCCCGCCCCGGGGAAGGGGTGACTAGGTTAGCGCTCCCGTCCCTTTTGTCGTCCCAGGCGGGGGTGGAAGGAGGGCTCCCGGATTCGTCGCCGGTGCTGTGTGCGGTGCGAGCACCTCGGAAGGGCTTTGGGGGAAGGGGGGGTTAGGGCGTACACATTGCATCTAGGGGGCACTGATAAATGCGGAGGGAAGAGCTCGAAGACCCTGTATTGTGTGTTAGTAGACGAAAGCTAGTATAGGAAGACTGTGAAAATGTATGTTTGTGTGCATACGGACCTATACGTCTGTACAGGGTTTGTGTGGATGTTGTTTTCAACGTACACGAGGATTAGATAAGAACTTGAGTGTAGATAAAAAAGATAGATGTGTTGCTGTATCTGTGGATTCATGCACAAGGTCCTTGAGTTATAGAAGAGGAAATTATTCTATGTAAAATGTGTCTACACATTACCTTGATACGTCTTCTTATAAGCTATAAATACGTGACAAGCTAAAACTAGAGTATTTAGTAGTTTCAGTAAACGTCCACATAGCAGGGTAGATTTATGGTTTCAGTGACACCGTTTTGCCCATCACCATGCGAGTTTGTGATAGTACCGACTATTTCTTTATCAGAATATTCTCAAAGAGAGATGAGTCGGAGTTGAAGTCTTGCTTCTCACTGCTCTGTGTGGGCCTTAGTTACAACTCCAACAACTGTTAGGAAGAAAAATTGGTTCCTATGCCTACGTGGCCAGTGTAATTGTGTTAATCAAACAGGTTTATGAATAATCATTGTAATTAAGCATGGAACTGATACTCTCAATTTGGTCCAGCTCAGCCATGTAAGCTGTACTGCATTGGAGTCTGATTAATAAAAGTCATGGACCAACTGAGACAACCGTAATTAATAATTAGCAGCATTTTATTCCTTATCAAACTTTCCCTCTTCACTAGAATAGATAGTGTTTAAGCGAAGTTCCTTGTTTTGCTGTACCTATCTTGAAGTGAAGGCACCACATGTTTTAAGAAATTAACATGAAGTATGAAAAATAATTTTTTTATCTCTACTGCCTTTGTATTGCTTATGGTGGTACCAGGAAGATTTGACAGGTCTGTGGCTTCATCTATAACAGACACTAGAATACAGAGCGTGACTCGGTTTCACTTAGGATGGTGCTGCACTGCAGACCCTTGCCAGTAGTGTCATTGTTACAGTCTCTGCTTGGCAGGTGAAGCAGACCCACAGCACGTGTATTTATTATTGTTACAGACTTCTGCTGTGCTGACCTTGCCCCTAAGGTTTGTATTTACCCAAGTTTGGTACAAGTAGGGAGTGTTTTGTTTTTTTCATCAGATATAGGTAGCTTCATGTTTTCTGTAGTATTGGTCAACTGCTAGAAATGTGTAAGTTTCTGAGGGTGTTTAAGTGTGTAAGAGTAGAAGCCTTGTGCTTCTATTCCTGTTCTTTCCAATTTTGGTGAACTAGAGGTTTTCAAATTACACTGTAATTATCACTGCACATAGTTCTTTCATTTCCAGTCCTGTACTTAAAACGAAGATGTAAACCTGGTCCTGACTGATTTAACACTGACTTCATGCAGTTTTCAATCTGCAACTTAATTTAAAAGGCATAATGACAGTAAGCATGGCAAAATTGTTTTGGGAATCTTTTATAGTGGTGTTAAAATAAGTTCCAAAAACAAGTTAGAATAGGTCATGACTGACAGACTTTTAGATTTATGTATCATCCCTGTGAATTTTCTCCAGCATAGTTTGTAGTAAAGCAGTAGACCATAACAAAATTTTCAGGTAAAAAGAATTATAAGTATATAGCGTACTTTGTGGCAAAAAAAAAAAAAAAAAAAAAAAGAAATTTTGCAGTGTAGTGAGAACTACGCAGTTTCACTTTCAAATTGGAAATCTGATTAAGTGGAATTTGTCCTGGGGTATTCTGATAGCACCTCCTTGCTCTCTGGCAAGTTCTGTAATGCGCTCGGGCAGTGAACATTCCTTAACCCAAGAGGGAGATGAATATAATGCACATAGTTGTCTTTCATACTACGTGCTTATTTTATCTGCTGAAGTCACTGTCATTTCATTCTTCTTTAAAGCTGACATTATGTTCTTTTGAAATGGATAAGAGAGTTCACACTGACAACCTAGAAGATCAAGATGGCAGTGCATAAGTTTACACACATTTCTTGTAGTTGAGGCCTTTTCTTAGTGCTGCCGGGGGAGAGAGACATAGTAACATGGGATAGAGCAAGGTGCTCTGAAGAAAGAAGTATTCTGTGGCAAATCCTCTAGCTGAAAATATTCCAGAGTATTAAAGGTCCCAATTGCAGAAGTGCTTCCAATACTAATAATTGTATTTATGTTTTGGAGATAAAATTAGTTTCTGTGGTGGACTGTTGGGTTGGTGCTCGATGAGTGACTAATTTTAGTCAATGAATTCTCCCCCATCCACCCTTATCTCCTGGCATTTTTGCAGCGGAGGTAAATTGTGGGCAGTTTCACCGCTGCAAACCAAATGATTATTTCTTTCTGTCTCAGAAAACAGGTGATTATGTTGGCGTGTACATAGAGCTGCCCTGTCTCTCACTGCTGGTATTAGCAATCTTACTTGTGGATTACTCACTTTTAAAGCACATGGAGTAAAGCTGAGGTTAGATTGACAAAACGGCCAACACATGCAAATGTGACTAGAAGACTGTCCTAGTCCCGGCAGAGGCAGAGCTCTGCAGATAACAGCGTGAACAAAGCTGTGTCTCAGTGTGTTCTTTTGCACAAGTGAGCCTGAATGAGGAGGAGGCCTGGAATCAGCTCTGTAGAAGTGAGTGTGAGATACCATTTCTGATAGAAATGAAAGCATGCTTAGCTAACTAAATGGTCATCAGCACAGGGCTGCCACTAGGACTAAACCACTGAGCTGCCGTGGAGTGCGGTATTTCTGTAGTGTATGTAGGCAAACACCAACAAGGGGCAGGTGGATCAAGGAAAGAAGCCAGACTGCAGTAGTGATGGGTGTCAAAGTGTTAACTTTTACAGTACAAGTACTGAAGACGGTAGTATATTGCCAAATATTATATATGGGTAGACATCGCTAGTACTGTTTCTAGGGGTTTGTCTTTTAGGGGAGGCAGAAGAAGGGAAGGGGGACAAAGATCCTTCTGTGTGGCCTTTTAGAATCACAGAACAGTTTTGGCTGGAAGAAGCCTTCAAGATCGAGTCCCACCTTTTCCTAGCCCTATCAACACCACTAAACCATGTTCTTCAAGGCAACATCTACACTTAAATGCCTCCAGGGACGATGACTCAACCACCTCCCTGGGCAGCCTGTTCCAATGGCTGACAACCCTCTCAGTAAAGAAATTCTTCCTAATATCCAACCTGAAGCCCCATGGATGGAGGCTGCAGCATGAGGATGTCGCTTCATGCAGAAATCGTTGTTTTTAGCCCCCAGCAGAGCCCTATGCTGTGCTTCACAGGCACCCTGATCCTGCACAGCCAGTTGCTCTGCAGTGATGCTTTTCTGGAAAGCTGGAGGGCAAGGATGTGACACACCTCTTGCTATGTTTTCTGGTCCCAGGGTGCTGTGAGTTTAGCACCACTGTGCTCTAGGCATATGAAGCAAAAAAAAATCAGCAGAACTGTGAGATTACAGTGTTTTGGAGAAGGCTCAAGTTTAGTATTGTGGCTGCTAAGTAGTACCCGCAACTAATAATTTTGGGATTGCTTGTGCTATGTACCTTTAAAATTATGTGTTACCATAGTATTATTATATTGTCCATCACAAGAATGCAGTGTTTCAAAAAGAGGGCTTTGACTTTGTGATTATCATCTGCACAAGTCCTGTAAAATAGTTCACAAAAACTGACTTCCATCCAGTGGTTATATTAGGATTTGGAAATACACAAATGTCAGTTTATGAGGGGGCTAATAACATGAGGGAAATACTGATTCATGCTTGAAGCAAAAAGTTATTGTTTGTTTGTTTGTTTACCTCTTCAACAAGCCCAAAGTTTTCTGAGGAGCTTAAAAGCTTCCTAAAGCCACTTACTCCTCCAATGTGTGTTTTTTACTTTCTGAGTTTTCCTGTATAAGCTATCCTTTCAGTGGCCAATAGGTTGAGATGCTTCCTCTGCTGAAACAGCTTGTGCTGTGCTTGTGTGGATGAATGAGCTCTCATAGGGTTAATGACTCAACCTGTGATAAAGTCTTTTTTTTCCCTTCTCCATGAGTTTCCTCTGTCACACCAGTTCTAGCGCAGGTGATATAGTTTAATTACATAGGGTTTTGAGGCAGTCATGCAACCAATGTTAAAATAACTGCTCACCTGTGTAGAATTTAGATAAAATAGTGTAATGATCTGGAGAGAAAAGGTTTTACATTATGTAATTGCTTATCTGGATCCTAGAATTTTCTATATTGATTTAAATATGCCCCTATGAGCCCACATATTAGTAAAATCAGTAGCTATGGAACATCCCCGTGGTTACTTGTAAGCTTTATTTTCAAAACTGTAATCAGCTGTTACAAATTCATTATTAAAAAAAAAATCTTAAAACACTTTCACAAATATAATGTGCTTGTCTGCATTCTTGCTTAAATTTTAAGATCGGCTGTTGAGAAGCTGTATTTAAACTGCTTTGCTTCATGTTAGTGCTGAAAATATGCATCAGGGCATCCACAGCTGCATGTATTGAATTGCAGTTATACTCTACCTCTTTTGTTCAGTTACAGTATTTTTGAATGAGGGGAGGCAATAGATGCTCGGGTTTAAACTTAAAGTCGACTTTAATTTTTGAAAGGGAGAAAAGCTTTTGTGTTGTTTTTTTTTCCCCGTGCCTCCAAGCCTATCTCCACATCAGAAATACTTCTTGGAGGGCAGACTTGTCAGAGTTCCTTTTTGAGCCTGCCTATACTGCTTGCAGAGCAGTTAGAAGAGCTTTTTTAGGTTCTCTTCATAGCAATCCTCTGTGCCTGCTCCCTTGGGCTGGGAGAAGGAGATTGAGGCTGGAGGGATGATTCCTGACGGCTAGTGGAGGACAAGCGATGGTGCAGGACTAGAGGAGCTGTCCGGCTGCCAGACCCCACACTGGCAGCTGCTGAAGCTGGTTGGGTTTCTAGCTAGCCTGGCATGAAAACATCAGGGTCTTTATCACGCTAGACTTGGCACGTTTGATACTTGTTTATTTTAATGCTGTTTGGGTTTTGTTTTTTGAATTTGGTCTAATGTGCGCTTTCTGAAAAATTACTTCTTGTGAGTGTTATAAAACACATAAATACACTTATTCCTGACTCTTGGTTGCTAATGAGCTTCCTGTTATCATAATATTAAATGCCTCATAATCTGGCACACAGTTATTTTTACTGCACATCTGTAGTGCACTTTTTACAGATTTTTTTTTTATTATTATTTTTTTTTAGAGCCAGAAAAGGCTGTTATAATCGTCTTACATTCTTCATTAAGCATGCTAGGGGTCTTGTGTTTGGACTTCTGTGCATTGTTTCCATACTTCCTTTTCAGCTCTTGTTTTCTCTTTAAAAATAGATATAAACTTCATTTAAAGAATTTGAATGATAAGGAGCTTGACCTGGTCTTTCTTACTATAATTAGATAAAAATCTGTTACATTTTACATTCATTGCTAACCTGAACTTAGCCAATATATTTTTCCAACAAATAGGTCTAGTTATGCCTTTCACTTTAAGTAAAGGCTGCAGAGCTATTTACTGTCAGCATTACCTTCCTTTGTAGATATTTGCGATCAGTGCAGATCTTGACCTTCTTTGGGAAGAACAAGATCAGAATGTCTTGTCTTTCTCACAATAAGGCGTGTTTTTAGATCTTGAAATCTTTCTTCTAGCTCTGTTCTGAATCTTTGCCTAATTTTTCAGACTTAGTCAAGTGTGAGCACTGTACTTGAGTAAATTACTAACAACATGTGCAAAGCAGTACTTGATAGGATACTATGACAAGACTAAGCCAATTGTACAGTTTGTGCTGGAATAGTACGCCACTGTAGACTACTGAAAGCAGGCCTTTGAATTAATGAGCCACTGCTGTTGTGAGCTGGCTGTTATTTCCTCCCTAGGTTGAGGATTCTTTTTAACTCTCAGTGTTAAGAAAGTCACCTCCATGATCTTCTGAACCTGAAAGAGCTGGAAGTAGATTTTAGTTGTAATGCCCTAGGTGGTGCATAGGCCTTATTTCTTCTTTTCCACCCATTTGTTTTTCTAATGTTTCATGTTTGTGGAAATTAAATGTGTGTTGTTGTCATAATAGGTATTTACATTCAAGCATGTGTGTATGTTCTACTTTTAATCTCTGTGTTTATAATTAAAATACCAGTTTAAAAGGCTGCCTGTGATTATGTATTTGTTATTCAGTACAGGAGTCTATGCAAATACTGCCATTTAATGTGAGGCTGGGATATTTTAAATCCAATAATTATTTCAACTAAAATTTTGAATAGTTTTAGTTAACTTAATCTCCCCCAAATCACTTTGCAAATTTTATAGTTTCTGAAACAGTTTTATCTCTGCTAAATGTTGGTTGTTCTTTATTGTAACACATTATTGCTTAGAAAATCATCTTAATTTCCAACTTTGGGGCCCTGGTAATATGTACTGTGCTGCCACACTGAGAGGAAGAAGTAGGGAGATGTGCCATGTTCCTTGAAGTTTGGTGGTGTTGCAGGTTGCCCCCAAAATCAGTATACAAGAACTTGACAAGAAAACCCATGTATCATACTGTTGCCTTCAAGGTAAAATAAAGTGTATGGACAACTCCATTGCCATTTTGATATCCTACAGGTATTCTAATGCTTTAAGCTACAGAAGTGTTGGTGTTTGTAATTTTCTGCAATTTCTTATGTTAAAACAGTTTAGTATAACTTTGAAATTGCCTAGATAGGAATTTCTTATTTGGATATTTGTATTCCTAAATAAAGATCCCCTTTTCCAGTTACGTCACTTTAGTTGAAGGTTAAGTGAAAATATTTATTTTCACTATTTATAAGGGCAGCCTTATTATGACATGCATCTGTTGCAGATTAACTACCCCATGTGGAAAAGTCCTTTGCAACTAATGATGTTTTGGAGTGGTAATCTTATAAAGCTCGAAGGCAGTGCAGTAACATTCTGCTGTCCATCACTTCTCTACCTGTTGTTTCTGATGCCGGCCACTTAATGCCTTGCGTTGCTGACTCGTCATCAATCTCACAGGTGCAGCACCCGAGTTTGGTTAGCAAAGGATCTCGGCACTTCAGCTGTGAGATTGACACCACCCCCTGTACAAAGCTTTGCTTCCTCTTGCTGAGTTGTTTTGTTTCCATTGTTGACGCACTCACCCTTGACAGAATCAATTAAATTTGATTCATATGAGCAAGATCATCAGAAGAAGAGGAAAATGATTGTATGTTCAGCCTTGCAGATGAAGGGCCTGAGATCTTTCAGACCAGTAATCCGTTTGGAAAAGCCAGCATCTCCTCCGTTTGAGAGCCCTGATGGCCCTGCTTCTGCCTTTCCATCCTCAGAGACTTGTGCTTTCCCCATGTCCTTAAACACATTTCCCACCATTCCTTATGTTAATTTAGGGAGCACACTAGTTCTTCACTGTTCTTGCTGTTTAGAAATGCATTCGTGGTTGATAGCAGCATACCCATGTATTTATGCAAGAATGGTGTACATTATCTGGTTGTTAATATGAAATTAAGGAAGGAAGAAGAAAAAATATAAATAAGTGCTTGAATCCTATGATACCTTTAATGCACAGCTTGTTACAAGAGCTGAATTCACTGTGGACCAAATCATTATAGAAGCATATTCTAGTACTAGTCACTGTTAGGTCTCCAACTTAGCAAAGGTGATATGTCACAAAGGAAATGTGCAACAAGGGCACCAATATAGCCCAGATTCTTGACCTTATTTTTGATGTGTAATCCTATATGTGTTAGCTGCTGTAGATTTGAACAGCTTGGGAGGTACTGCAGTGAGGGCCCTCTAAACTACCAGTGTGTCAAAACTAGTTCTTTTATATCTTAAACTTTTTTTTACATTTTTTTAAAAGAAACCTTTTTTTTTTTTTAATTGAACCTTTTTAACACATAGCATAATATGGCAGCAAATAAAAAATATGATGAAAAAATAAGGAATGTAGTGGGGTTTTTGCCTTTACTGCATCCATATTCTCTTCAACAGTCCACACCAGACCAAGGTCATCTGTTTCCCTGGAAAGGACAATAATTCATTTTTTGGCTCTGTGATTTTCCCTGGCATGTATCTGCCTAGAGACAAGGATGGGTGATACCAAGTTTGGAGGTCATCTGGGCTGCAGTGATCACACACTGATGGAGTTCACATTCCTGAGGGATATGGATCAGGCGAAAAATCAGGACTCTGAATTTTTTGGAAGGTGAATGTCCAGCTCTTCAAAGAGTTAGTCAGTTGAACTCCCTGTGAAACTGTCCTCAGGAACAAGGGAGCAGAACAGAGCTGGGAGATATTTAAGCACACTTTCCATAGCAAGCAAGAGCTCTCGATCCCCAGATGTAAGAAATCCAGCAAGGAAGGCAGAAGACTGGCATGGCTAAGACCTGGGTGTACAGGTCTCCTGGGAAGAGTAATAGGGACCCTGCCTGGTTGTGTAGGAATGGGATCAGGAAGGCCAAGGTGTGGATGAAGCTGAACTTGGCAAAGGTTGAAAAGAATAAGAATTTCTACAAGTGTGTCAACTAGAAAATGAAGGTCAAAGAAACCATATGGTACCCCAGTGAGCAAGACTGGCAAGTTAATATCAACAGATGAGGAGAAGGTTGAGGTATTCAACAGCTTTTTTGCCTCAGTCTTCACTGGCAGCCTCTCTTTCCACACCTTTGAAGTGGATGGACTGCCAGACAAGGATTTGGGGAGCAAAGTCCCTCCCACTGTAAGAGAAGATCAGATTGATGACCAGCTGAGGAACTTGAACATAGATAAGTCAATGGGGCCTGATGTGATGTGTATCGGAGTCCTGAGGGAATTGGCCGATAAAGTTGCCAAGCCACTCTCCATGATATTTGAAAAGTGACAGTCAGGTAAAGTCCCTGGTGACTGGAAAAGGGGAAACATTACATCCATTTTTAAAAAGGATAGGATCCTGGAAACTACCAACCTGTCAGCCTCACCTCTGTGCCTGAAAAGACCATGGAACAGATCCTCCTGAAAGCTGTGCTGAGGCACATGGAGGACAGTCAGTATGGCTTTACCAAAGGCAACTTCTGCCTGACTGACCCAGTGGCCTTCTATGATGGAGTGACTGCATCAGTGGACAAGGGAAGAGCAATGGATATCGTCCATCTGGGCTTTAGTAAGGCCTTTGACACAGTCCTCCACAACGTCCTTCTCTCTAAATTGAAGATATGGATTTGATGGGTGGGCTGTTCAGTGGATGAGGAATTGGTTGGGTGATTACATCCAGGGGGTAGTGGTCAATGGCTCGATGTCCAGAAAGAGACGGGTAAGAACTGGTGTCCTGCCAGGGTCTGTGCTGAGAGCAGTGCTGTTTAATATCTTCATCAGTGTAGACAGTGGGATTCAGTGTATCCTCAGCAAGTTTGCAGATGACACCAAGCTGAGTGGTGCAGTTGATGTAGCCTCGTATGGCACGTCAGCAGGCAGGGTCCAGGCTTGAGAAGTGGGCCTGTGTGAACCTCATGAGGTTCAGCAAGGCCAAGTGCAAGGTCCTGTACCTGGGTTGGGGCAGTCCTCATTATCAATACAGGCTCAGGGTGGAGGGCTTGAGAGCAGCCCTGCAGAGATAGACTCGAGGGTACTGATGTGCAAAAAGCTGGACACGAGCTGGCAATGTGCGCTCACAGCCTAGAAGGCCAATCACATCCTGGGCTGCGTCAAAAGAAGCACGACCAGCAGGTCAAGGGAGGTGATTCTGCCCCTCTACTGCACTCTGGTGAGGCCTCCCCTGGAGTACTGCTTTCAGCTCTGGAGTCCTCAGCCCAGGAAAGATGTGGACCTGTTGGAGCAGGCCCAGAGGAGGGCCACAAAAATGTTCAGAGGGCAGGAGTACCTCTCCTATGAGGACAGGCTGAGAGAGTTGGGATTGTTCAGCCTGGAGAGGAGAAGGCTCCAGGGAGACCTTATAGTGGCCTTTCAATACTTAAAAGGGGGCCTATATGAAGGACGGGGAGGGACTTTTCATCAGGGAGTGCAGTGATCAGGCAAGGAGTAATGGCTTTAAACTAAAAGAGGGTAGATTTAGACTAGATACAAAGGAGATATTTTATATGATGAGGATGTTGAAACACTGGAACAGGTTGTCCAGAGAGGTGGTAGAAGCCTCCTCTCTGGAAACAGTAAAAGTCAGGTTGGACAAAGCTCTGAGCAACCTGATCTGCTTAAAAGACATCCCTGCTAACTGCAAGGGGATTGGACTAGATGACCTTTAAAAATCATCCCTTCCAACCCAAAGCATTCTATGATGTCTACCACTGAAGTTAGTGAGGTTAGGGACCTGGGTGTGGGGTAGCCACAAGAAAAGAAATTTCTAGACCTTTGGAGTCCAAAATGTTCTTGGAACAGCAGTTTCAAAGAGAAGCTGAAAGAGAGAGCAGGGAAAGTGAGGGGGAGAAGGGGATGTAATGCGAGAATGAGTGGTTGCAACACTGGAACATCACGGGAAAGATAAAGTTTATGTGAGAGAGAAGTGTGAATCTGTGGAAACATTGTTGTGCAGAAATGTCTTTCCCCTCTGCTAATTTAGTTGCTTCAAATTGCTCATTCTTTGAGAGACACTTGAAAATTCCAGAGCGTGAAGGCTGTAGTCAGGCCCAGTTCTGTCCTTTCTGTCCCAGAAGTGCTGCAGAGGTCCTACAGATGCACTGGAAGGGGAGCACTGAAATCTTGATGGATTAGATTGATGGATTAGAACAGTTCAAGCAAACTGAGGATCCTGTCTGCATTTATAATACCTGAATTTGCTGCCTTTCTGAACAAGGACTTCCACCAGGGAGCAACTAAGTATCCGCAAAGGTTGAAAAGAATAAGAATTGCGAACCAAGCTGAGAGCATAAGCTGGTGCTTTCATGGAAATGCTTGGCATTGAAGAATTTAGAATTGGTAGAAATAATTAAAAAGAAAAAGTTATTCATTACTGTTTCCTTGTCAGTTGTATATTTGCAGCTGCATCAAACAGCTGCATAGGAGTATGTATTTTGTACATAAAGTTGTTCAGAGTTTGCCATGTTAAACAAGAGTGCTCGGCATCTGGAGCTGTTTTGTAGATGTGAAACTAAAGGAAAAACCCAAAACAGAAATATGCTTTCAATATTTATTGAGTAATAAACATGTAATGCTATACTTAGTGCTGTGGGCAGTGTACTGCGTTCACTCATTTATCTGTGAGGGATTTAATACTAAATTCCACTTTTTTCCTAAGAATTAATTAAGAATTAGTAGATTTTGCATAGGTTATGTAGTTTGAAATAACTTATGATTTATGTATGCTTTTTGATATATTGCAGGTTCTTCAGCAAAAGCACTGGTGAGCTTGAAAGGTAAGAAATAAACGTGTTATTTACTTGCACTGAATCTGACTTTCAGGTGTACTTAGTTTCTGGCCTCAGAAAGCCCAAGGAAAATAACACTCAGGAAGGTTTTTTCTTGATATATGATTGGTTTTATTGTGGATGTTTGCTAGTTCTGTAGACTAATAATTCTTGGTGGATGAAACTATGTTTATTGTGTATTTAGACACCACTCTTCTGGATGGATTTCTTGAACTCTGGTGTTGTTTTTTTCTTAAGTACTGTCTAGGGATCAGGTCAATTAGAAGATTGAGGTAATCTTTCCTCTCTTGAGGATGAGATAGGACTAGGATTCTTAGTGAGACCTGTACATTTGACAAAATTTATCTTAGGAAGGAATTTCACAATCTCATTATGTTTTCTGTCAGCAAGTTGTGGGCTAAATTTAAAATACGTTTCTTATATCTTTTTCTTGGAACTTGTCTTCATGAACATTTATACAAATTTTGAGTGCTTATAAACTGCCTAGCAGTAAAAGTTTCTTTATGTATTACAAGGCTTCTGTTACACAAGGAAGAAGACGTGGTTTGTTGAATATCTTGTAACTAATAGAGGTTTGCTTCAATAAAAATTGATTTACTTGTTGGTGTGCACCCACTTAATAATTTTTTTAGAACCAAAAGAAGGCCAGGTCTTGTAGAGCTTCACCTTCACAATCACAGTACAGCTCTGTAGATAGGTGTCAACCTGGCAGTGGAAGTAACTGATTCCAGCGAAGGAGGTTTCAAGAAATCTAAATATTGTCAAGTGTAAAAAATATGTTTTGTTCATGTTTCTCCTTGCACTGAAAATATATTTCAATTACTTTTAAGTAGTGTTCAGAAGAATTTAATAAAAATTATTCAAATCTAAAGTCCATTTGTAGCTGAATCCAAAGAAGATGTTGCACGTAACAAAAATATATCAGTAACTGATGATGTTATACCAGCTTTTGGATAGTAGTTATGTTAAAACACAAATATATGTATATAAATAGCATGATTTCTTCACAACAGAGGGAAGTTTATCCAGTTCATGGAATGAAAAGTATAATTCTCTGCAGAAAACACCCATCTGGAAAACAAGGAATGCTGGTTCTGCAGTGGAAATGGTAAGAAACGATAAAAAGACAAAGATTGGTTGAGGTTTATAGTTTCATTAATGTTAAACTATGTCTTTCACTAGCAGTCTACACAGTTTGAGTATGGAGTAAAATCATATTTTTATAATTTAGTAATTGAACAAATTAAACTGCCAACCTTGTTCAAGATAGCTTGTAATCATTTTCTCTTTTTTGTAAAGCAAGTGCAGTGTGGAATGTTTGTACTGTATCTACCACCTTGTACTTAGGAATTGCCATTTTTTTGATCAACCATTTATTTTACCTCATGAAATATCTCACTTCTAATTATGGCTGAGAACTGATGCATAAAGAAAAGGAAGGGAAAGTGTCCTAATGCACTTCCACCATTGTACTTTCTGGGGTGAGGGAGGGGGGGCAGATTTTAATAAAAATGAAGGAATGTCACTGAAATGACATGCAGCGTTCTGAGAGCTTTCATAGGAAACTTTAGGTTAAAAAACAACCTTGGGGTGAGGAGATGGAATGTAATGAGCCTGCAGCCTCTTAAGGGCATGTGCCTGGTGTTTGGATTGACTGCCTCTCCCCTTTTGAATTTCCATTGTTATTTCTTTCCCCAGTGTGTCACATTTAAGCTGTTCTTGACTATCCTCAACCTTCTTTACATTATCAAATTGTGTGATTTTGATTTGATTTTGCCACCATCCACCTTGCACCCATTGCCTCATTTGGCTGGGTCTGTAATATTGTGTGCTCTTTTTACTGCACCCTGGAGAGTATGTGAACTACTCATTGCTAGGCAATTGCTAGGCAGATCTTTCTCCCATACTCTTCTGGTGACACCTTCTACTGTTGTTGTGACCGAGTTGCCAACTACTTACTCAAATCATTATTTTTTGTTTGTTTATTGAAAGGGAAACATTGTGTTTGTGTTTGAAAACTGCTATGCCTGCCTGCTCTGCACATAATCAACATATCTGAGCAGCATCCAGCAGTGCATTAAGTCATGTGACTTAAAAATCTATCACATGTAGCTGCTTCTGTGATCTTCTCCCTGTAGAGAGAAACTTATGCAGAGAAGATACTTACTTTACGAGGATTCACACAGACTATATATATAAAAAGCATGTTACTATGTGTTTAGTCCAGAGAACACAAGTCTACAAACTGCAGTTCCAGACAGTGACCAGAACTTCGAGACGGCCTTTAGTTCATGGAGCAGTTCATGTCACAGTTTTCAGCTCTTCCCTGGGAATGCTTATCTTTTCACAGAAACAAGCCTTACCAGTAACTTAGGAGACTGCATGAGCCCAAGTCACTAGCCGTAACATTTGTATGAAAACTTTGTCAATATTTTGGTATGCTGGCTGTAGGCATTAAAGTAAAACTTTGAACCTAACTCAATATTCTCTAGAAAGCTGGGAAAAAAAATCATAGGATAGTCTGATGTGTTAGCAGTTACTCGTGTTGCTGAGATGCAATGTAGTCTTCTTGTACTAGTTTGGGTTCCCTGAATGCTGGAAGTTTTGCAGGCATGTTGTTCTGTTGGTTGAAAAATCTTTCCAGAGATGCCTGACCTATTTAGCTGACATGGATGATACCTCATCGTGATGGTTCTTATTTTATTCTTGTGTGAGGCACAGGCAATCCAAACTGATGAGCCACTCTTACTGTTTTTGATAGTTCCTTGGAATGGAATTTGGCAGCTTCTGTTGAGGATTGTAAAACACTTCTCTTGATCTGGATCATAGCCTTAGCATAAGGTTGAAGGAACTCTTAAGTTTTGTCTGGATTGTTTTAGCATTCATGTTCTTGTGTTGGCACATGCTTCTCATCTGGTGTAGTGTCATAAAATCAAGAACCGTATAGATGTTTGGGATAAAAATGTTTTTCTAGAACCAGTGTCCCAAATGTCAAGACTGAAATATAATTGCAGATATTCGGTAGGAACCCAGCTTTCCATCCTGTGGGCAGAATGTTTAAAAAAAAAAATACTGGAGTTTTACAACGTAAAGATTTTTGGTTTTGGAACAGGATTGTGGATTTGTTTTCATGCTCAAAAGTTTGAATAGTTCTGACCTTTCTCTTTTAGGGTGATGGTTTGTCAAGGACAGCGGAGATGTTACAGAAGAACACAAAGACATTGTAATTGAAGTTTAAGATTGTTCTTAAGGTTTAGTGAATTGGAGTATGTGAAGAGAAGAGCTTGATATGTCTAGGTGGAGAGAGAAAAACAATATCCATAATAATTGAGATAATAAACTAATTACTATGTTAATATGATGTGGGCACGATTTGGTTACCTTGCCAATATATAGTTCCTCTGTTCAGTATCTGTCTCCTTCCTGGTTTGTAGGATTTACAAGGAATTGGTGTTTTCTTCTGTGTGCTAAATGTGCTTAGGCATGTAGGACATAGCAAGGCACTACTGTTACTTAAAAGCCCATATCTAGTTACAGTTATAAAATATATTTACAGTAATTTAGAGCAAGAAAGGCACGTTTCTCTGGGAAGGGTCCAGCTGTTCTCATGGCATAGGACAGACAGATTTTTTGCTACCACTAATTAATTTAATAGAGAATATCTCTTCTCAAGCAGATACTTTAATCAGTCACAAACTTACTGAATGTCGTTCCTAAATGCAAGTGCTTGTTAGTAAAGTTTTAGTTCCCTTTATTGATTTTTTTTTCCTGGCTTTTGTTAAGGGCTTATCTTCATCATCAGTATTCTTCACAATATGGATGTTACAGATATCATACCCGTATCATTTACTAGCACTTTCACCATCTATACTGAAAGAAATGAAATTTGCACTTGTTCTACCTTTAATCATCACCTTTGGAAATACTTTAAAGTGCAAGGAATGCTCTACAGGGTGCAGTCTTAAGGTTCGGCAAAGGAGTGGCTGATCCTGTGCTAGGCCACAAAGTCTTCACAGAAGGAAAAGCTGCTTGCTCTTAGCACTGTCAGCCAGTCGTAGGTTACTCTTTTGTCCTCATTGGAAGCCAAAGACTTTAGTCACAGGGTAAAATGTTGAAGAATACCTACATAATAATATTTTTTTTGTCATTACATGAATTTGCAGCATGATTTCTTGTTTTCAGTCAGCCTTTTATTCCCTTTGAGCTATAACATCTTAGCACACAAGTAAGTTTTAGTTAGCATAATTTCTCAATTCTTCTCTCCTGATATTTTCACAAAAGTTATTCAAGTTTTAGTTTCTTCAGGCTTCAGCCTCTTAGCATTTTGCAGTGTAGGCTCTTTCACTGAGTTAAAACCAAATCCACAATGATCTATGAGACTCATAAGAAATCCTCACAAAAAAATTGTATCCGGCTAATGTTTTTACTGAGAACATACCAAAACAAATACGCTGTTTGAATATGCTTTTTTTTTATGTCCCAGAACAAACTGTTTAACAGATGTGCTTATAACTAAAGCAAGAACTATTTTAAGCTTAGATACACAAGTGTTTAGACACCTAACTCCTCTGGAAACAAGTGGGAGTTAGGTTCTAAACACTTCCATGGAACTGGGCCAGCAGTATAGTAATGTGTTATAGTTAGCATTGGAAAGCCTGGAATCTTAAATTCCTTCTTCTCTTCTCTCAGTCCTTAGATCTCTAACTGCTAGGAGGCACTATTTATTGTGTACTATGTGTCTTAAAACCTATAGGTGGCAAAAGAAAAGGCATTCCACTTCTCTCACTGTGAATTCTGTGCATGAACAGAGAAATCAGATGATTATTTTTTTTCTTGTAATTCATTCTTAATTTTGATACATGCAGCCCTTCCGAAATTCAAAACGGAGTCGACTCTTCTGTGAAGAAGATGACAGACAAATAAACACAAGGTCACCCAAAAGAAATCAGAAGGTTGCGATGGTTCCACAGGTACCTACATGTATGCAGATATTTTTACCAAAAAGGAGAACAAGCCTATCTGCTTTCGTTGAAAATTAGAATAAGTTTGCTTTTCGAGTTGCATTGTCAGTTTATGAATATTCTTGTGAGGAAAGCTGTTGCTAGGAGTAAGCCACAATTCAAAACAAATTTATATTTTTCTTCTTTACAACTGGGTTTCTTAGTTTCTTTATGGGAGTACTTGTTCTTTTGGTCCTGGACATAAACATACAGAGCTAGAAAGGATTCCAGACTAATTGCTCATCTTGCTCCCCCGAGGAATCATATCCTGTAGTCTGCATAAATTTATCCAGCTTCGATTAAAAACTGACTAGGTTTCTTTGCACTGACTACATCATTTAGAAGGCTGCTATAGAACTTAATGTATTCCAACAGTTAGGAATTTGCTCTAGATTTGTAGCCTAAATGTATTCATGGCCATCCATACTTTCCCTGTTCCTGTAATGATAATGTCCTCTGATTCAAACAGCTTGTTTTTCTACTCCTCCACTTGGCTGTCAACTCCTTGATAAAGCAAAAGAACAGCTGTAATTTCTCTCAGCCTTTATTTGCTATGTTAGACAGGGCAACATCTCTTAGTCTCAAAGAATTGGCTCTCTAGTACCTTTGTCGTCCAAATCACTTCTCTGTACTGTAACCTTCTGAGCCTGAATTTGCAACATGTAAAAGTACTATTTGAATACTTGTCCTGCTTGCCTTCTGAGCTGTACCGTGCAGTGTTCAATGGGGAAGGCTTAGTAGTTACTGTTTTGCTGGGTCCGTTTTGTCGGAGATGAGGGCTGTAACATTTCCCTCTATTCGTGACCATGATTTTCTTAGCAGTAGAAGGGCCTGGATAATGTTCTAAGCCCATTTGGTTTGTACTTAAATTTGTTGTTCAGGAAATCCAGTGATTGCTAGATTAACATTTGTGAGGGACTGCTGCTGTTGTAGCTCACAGGTCTTGCTGTCCTGCTAGGCTTTGTTTCCTGGAGTTTCAGTTGGAGAAAGGGGACCTGTATCTAGAAGGTAGTGAGTAAGCTTGGCAGGAGCCAGTAAGGTGCCTACCTTATGCTTTATCTTTATTACTGCTGCTACCAAAGGATTGATTATGGCATGGGGACCCAGTTAAACTAATACTCTCAAAAAGCTGTTGGTTTTTTTAAAAACAACTTTTTCTTTCTGTCAGTTAAGTCAGCCATCTTTGGAATAAAATTACAGAGTTATTTTTCTGTGGTCTGTTCAAACACAGGTCTGTGTTATGCATGCAATCCAAGACAGTTTCTTTTCTACAGTTCATAAACCGGCTTTCAAATGTAGTTAAAACTTGATTGCTTACGTCCATGCTAGTTTATCTTGCAAGTTTCTGAAAAGCAGACACTCTGCTCAAACCTTTGGCTGTGTTACATTCCTGCAATAGTTTCATCCTCAGTTTAAGAAGAGTTAGCAAGAGAAGAAATGCTAGTAATAATGAGGCAGTTGGTGTAGCTGGCATCTGAGCCATGCTGCCATGTATGCTCACTTCAGACAACGTTCAGTGGTGCCTCAACTTTTGAAGTCTGTGTGTACTTCAGTGCCATGCTATTGTTACCAGAAATGTAGTTTCAGTGTTGGAAAACATCTCTGTTAGAAGAGCTTTGTGTAGAGATACAGTTGCAAGAAAAAGCATGTGAATCTTTTGGAATTTCATGGTGTTCTACATGAATTTGTCATAAAATGTGATCTAACCATCATCTAAGTCAAGACGACTGACAAATAAAATGTGCCTAAAATAATAACACAAGAACAATTCTGATCCTGCATGTCTTTATTGAACGCATTCATTCAACATTCAGAATGCTGATGGAAAAAGTAAGTGAACCCTCGGAATCAATAACTGCTTGACGCCCCCTTGGCAGCAATAACTTCAACCAGGCACCTCCTGTAGCTGTGGATCAGAGCTGCACGTCCCTCAGGAGGGATTTTAGCCCGTTCTTCCTGGCAGAACTGCTTTAGCTCTGTCGTATTCTTTGGACGTCTCATGTGTGTGGCTCTCTTCAAGTCATTCCATGGCATCTCTGTTGGGCTGAGGTCTGGGCTCTCACTTGGCCACTCTGAAAGGCGGATTTTGTTTTTCTGAAGCCATTCTGCTGTGGGCTTGCTCCGGTGGTTTGAGTCATTGTCCAGTTGCATCACCCAATGTCTACAGAGTTTCAGCTGACGTACAGACATCCTCACATTATCGCGAAGAATTTCTTGATAAACTTGTGAATTCCTCTTCCCCTCAATGACTGCAAGCTGGCCAGGCCCTGATGCAGCAAAGCAAGCCCAAATCATGATGCTTCCTCCACCGTACTTTATGGCTGGAATGATGTTTCATGATGATACGCAGTGCCCTTTTTACACCAGATGTGGTGCTATGTGTTCTTCCAAATAGTTCAATGTTTGTTTCATCAGTCCACAAAACATTTTGCCGACACCACTGTGGAGTGTCCGTGTGCTCTTTCAGAAACTTCAGGCGTGCAGCAGTGCTCTTTGTAGTAAGCAGCGGCTTCCTTCGTGGTGTCCTGCCATAGACACCCTGCTTGTGCAATGTTTTATATACTGTAGACTCATGACCACAGATTTTAGCCAGTTCCAGGGATGCCTTCAACTTTTTGGCTGTCACTTGGGATTGTTTCTTTACCTCATTGATGAGTTTTCGTTGTGCACTTGGGGTCATTTTGACTGAGTGCTCGCTTCTCAGTAGAGTAGCCACAATCCCAAAGTGTCTCTATTTGTAGATGATCGTTTGTCTAACTGTAGACTGGTGAATTTCTAAGGTCTTTAAAATCACTTTGTAACCCTTTCCAGCTTTATGTAAATCAACAGTTCTTGATCGTAGATCTCTGAAAGCTCTTTTTGGCACAGCGTGGCTCACACAAGCATATATCTAGTACAGAGCATACTCAAAAAGTTTGAAAGGTTTTTATCAGTCAACGAAGCTCTAGTCCATGCCTCCAAACTCATTTTCTTAACAAGACTCAAGGTTAACCTGACTCTGATTAGCTTTTTTTGAAATCAGCTCAAGGGTTCACTTACTTTTTCCACTAGCATTCTGAATGTTGAATGCGTTCAATAAAGACATGCAGGATCAGAATTGTTTTTGTGTTATTATTTTAGGCACATTCTATTTGTCAGTAGTCTTAACTTAGATGATGGTTAGATCACATTTTATGACAAATTAATGCAGAACACCATGAAATTCCAAAAGGTTCACATACTTATTTTTGCAACTGTAACTTGTTGTATTGATCCTGCTAAATTTTGCCATCTGTTACGTTTGATTGTATTGCTGATAAAACGCTGTGAGGATTATTATAGATATGCAACAAAAACATTGTCATAAAAAAGTATGGGCAATTAAAATGTAACAATTACTAATATGCAGACTTTTATCAAGATCTAGTTTAATTATTTGAATATTGAAGAATGTTAGACTGTGTTTAACTGTTTCCTTTATTTTACTACATAGAAGTTTAATACAACAATGCCAACGCCAGACAAGAAAGCCTCACAGAAGATTGGATTACGGCTTCGCAACCTGCTCAAACTTCCCAAAGCCCACAAGTGGTGTATATATGAATGGTTCTACTCAAATATAGATAAGTATGTTTGTTTTATATAATTATCTCCTATTAGTATAGAAACAAGTAATCTTCTGAAATTGAGCTCTGAATTCCCATATATTGGTTAGTTATTCCAAAGTTCTTAAATTATTGGTTATTGAAAATCATTTCATTGTTTTGTTTCCTTCATCTAAATTATTTTCTTTTTATCACTGCTGCCTATACCAAATAGAAGGTTTTAATCGTCATGGTTTTAGCATCTTAAGCATGAAGTTATCAAAACACTTAGACTTCTTTGAACCCTTGGATCAGTGTTACACATGAGGGATGGGAAGGAGACTGCTTCTTCATATGGTGCTGCTTCCCTAAAAGGTGTAAATTTTGATTTTTTTGGATATTTCTTCCGTATCATCCCAATTTATTATGATCCCTGACAGAGCTCTGTGTTGTGACTATTCAGCGGTTGACTAAGTATCAGCATCCTTCTTGGATCTCCTTAGCTATCTTCTATCTTTCTGCAAGTTGTGCCTCAAAGTCTGTGGCACTTGTTCTCTTAATGTCACTAGCAAGGTGGTGCAAATTGTTTAAAGAGACATTGAAATTTAATCCTTAGAAATTCTAAAATGTAAAAATGATTATTGATAAGTGGAATCTTAAAATCTACACCGAGGGACTAATAGACGTAACACTAGTATTTAATATCCTAAAGAATGACTGAAGAGTTAGCAAGCATTGTTTTCCAGACTTTATTCCTAACAGAATAATTACTGGTTTTCCTTCCTATTTTAATCACAGTTGCTGTGGCTGTTTTCCTTAACTGAGAAGGCAGTCATAGCAACAGAAAAACATTTTGGGATATGTTTTTCACAAGTAGCAAAATTACATGTCCATTTATTTAGTTTTAAATTAATCATCTGTAGGATTTAATTCCTTTGAAAGAAGCAATCTATACATGTTTGATTTTCCCTAATTTGGAGGGAAAAAAAGGCAACAAAAGAAAAAAAAGAACCTAAACCTTACTTACTCCTAGTAGCAATTTTATTACAATGTTTGTACTTAGGATTTTTACAATAGTCCAAGAACTTTTAGTTTATTCATCAATAACTGTCTGATGGAACTTTAGCTTTATCAGTAGGCTAGCATTTTTGTTTAGCAGATAACTCTGAAAACCTCTTTGATAGTTATTGATGTATGCTTGGAATGCTATTAAGATATGATCACATTAAGATATTATACCGTAGTTTATTAAGAAACGACATGGAAGAAAAACTGTGATGTATTTTGTTTTGAGTGACATGATCTCAAGTTAATGAGAAGCTTAAAAAAGTTTAAATCATAGAGCTGTCAACTGACAAAATATGGCTCACTGTCCAAGTTTCAGAATATTTTAATCAAATTGACTCATCCAAAATTGAAATCATCAGTTTAAACACCATGTCTGCTATCAGCTCTTGAAATATTTCAATGTCTGCAGCTATCATCTGTGGTTATTAGATCCCTGAAGCTGTTTCAGTTTGATTTTGTCACTGCTGCTACAGAGGACTGTATTCTGTAAAGTCCCATTGACTTCTGACACGCAGAGACTTCTGAAGAGCTACTTACTGCTACAGTGACCACAGGCCCTCAGAACTAGATACAGCTGTAGCTTTCTCACATCATTTTTTAGAGCTTCCAATCTTGTAGATGCTGTGGGTTTAGAGTTTGCCTGCTTAGGATCAAATGATAGTAAAAACAATCAAAAATAGATCTTTCTGCAAAAACCCCCAAGAGTTTTTCTCTACAGAGATATTTTATGTTAGTAACAATAAATCTGGAGAAAATAAAACTCTCCTACATTTCCTTGTCTATTTCCTGAGCCTCATTGATCATTCTTTGTGCTACAGCTGCAGATCCTTCTACTGCAAAAATACTCACTTCCATTCC
>NW_009716448.1:22138-25608 GCF_000703405.1 Apaloderma vittatum
TGTGCATGCAGATTTCCTCTCTCCTGCTGCCTCACACACTCACTTGAAAGTAGTGTTGCTTCCAAGATTCTATTGTTCTGTGCTTGGGGATATTCCCCTCTAAACCTCAGTGCCCTGCAGAGAGTGGAGAAAATGGTTTTGTCTAGGATGCAGTTATTCTTTTTTTCTCACCAGGTGAGATCTGCTTCACTTGCACAGAGTCTTTAATGATTAACCTCCTATTAGACAGATGTATCTGTTTCTGCTCCCGTGTCTCCTCAGCCCAAGAAGGATTTGGTACTACAGAGTTAAAGGCAGTCATAAAACATACAGATACAGATGGGTAGTAGCATCAAAGAGAAATTCATACATCATGTAGGTAGGTTCTCTGAACTGGCACTTCTGTAACACTGATCCTCTGCTTCATCACGGAGTCACGGTATGATATGATATAAGTCTCACCTGTACAGCTGTAAAGAATGACAGGTTGGCTCCATCTCCTGTATTTTGGAACCCTCTGTTGAGAATCTGGGTTATAAGCGAATGAATTTATGGAAAAGGTTCTGTCTTCCTATGTCTTGGTATTACGTTGTGTCTTTTTTCATTCTCCATACCTCACTGTTTCTTTATGGTTTCCTTCAGTGTGTTGCAGTATCCTCAGGATGCTGCGCTGGTTTTGCCAGTGTTTCATTTGGTACCTTTATATAAATTACAAAGCAGTTTGAATGCTTATGTTTCCCTGCAGTAACAAGAGAGAGGAGTATTTTTAAACATTGCTGGTAGTAAGGCTCCAATAGAACAATAGTCCTGGAAACTTTCTGTCTGTTTTTTCAGTTGAATTTATTTCGGATTAAATTTGCCCTTTGAATAGGATTGTCGTATTTGTATGACTATTTTATACTTTTGTTTTCAACGTGTTTCTTACGATGGATGTCTTTTGGAATCTCATGACAAAAGTTTACAAAGTGTAGTTAACAGAGGACCAATTATTTTTTAACAGACCATTATTTGAAGGAGATAATGACTTCTGTGTATGCCTGAAAGAATCTTTTCCAAATTTGAAAACCAGAAAATTGACAAGAGTAGAGTGGGGGAAAATCAGACGATTAATGGGAAAACCACGGAGGTAATTTTTTTTTTTCTCTCTCTTCTTTTCAACTAGTAACTGTGTAGTTTTGATGTTACTGGAATCGGTCCTTCAAAAAAAATGTGACATGCAGCCCGTAAACCAAAATAATAGCTGATAGTAGAAAAACATTTTATTGAAAGGTGTTCTCTGTGCACACACCTCGCTCCCCGCTGCCCCATTCCTTACATGTGTGTGTCCAGTCCATGTAGTTCTCGTGAGTCTACACTTCCCTCTCTAGATAACTGAGTGTCCAAACGATATGTTGAAGTTGTTACTGTATGCTTTTATGCTGCCGTGCTTCCTAACATGGAAGACAGGCCAATTTTTCACTGCTTTTTGTTTTTCTTGCTATACCTAAATCTTCATGGGGAAAAAAAATGCACATTTTCATCTCATTTATTTTATTCTTTTTTTTAAGCCATTTTATAGATCCCCAACTTTTCCTGGCTTGGCTGCCAAAACAAGGAGAGGAGAAGGTGATCTATAGAATATTGTACATTGTAGAGAAGTCAGAATTTAACAGAGGGCATGTTTTACTTTTCTCTAATTTGGAATTCTTAATTCTTAAATGCATTGGTTCCATTCAGCCTTTTATCAGAACCTGTACAGTTTAACCTAGAAAAGAGAAGGCTGAGGGAGGATCTCATCTCATCTCTGTGTATAAGTATCTGAAGGGAAGGCATAAAGAAGACAACACTTTTTTCAGCGTTGTCTGGAGACAGGACAAGAGGCAATGGGCACAAGTTGAAACACAGGAGGTTCAGTCTTAAACATAAGAAAGTATTTCTTTTTACTGTGGGAGTGACTGAGCACTGGCACATGTTGCCCGGAGAGATGGTAGAATCTCCATCCTTAAGGATGCTGAAAGGCTGTCTGGACATAAAATAATAGAATCATTAAGGACGTGGTCTTGGGCAGCCTCCTGCAGGTGATCCTGCTGGAGGGGTTGGAGCAGATGACCTCCAGAGATTCCTTCCAAACTCAACCATTCTGTTATTGTGCAACATCAGGAGAAAAATGCATAAGTAATGTTGCAGAAATAAGAGACTGATTGATTTTTGAAAATACAAATACTAAAGCACTGAATCCATTTCCTAGATCACTGTACTGAGTCACATTATATTTTATGTGATGGAGGCTATTTCATCTGCAGTACCTATAAACAATTTTACATAACTAAAAATTGCCAGTCAGAGGAAGGCAGCAGAGCCAGCTTAAAAATAGTTCCTCTTGAAAAGGTGTTCATTTCACTTGAGCTTAACTGAGATAACTTTTTGTTCCTCTATCATCATACTTCCCACTGAGAGGGAAATGGTCTATTTGTAGGTTAAATCATCACTTGCTCATTTGACTTTTGCCAAAAGTGGGTACAACTGTAAAAGACCAGCTTGCCTTGTTGAGCAGTCTGTTGGATCATTGATAAAACTTCCTTCTTCTTCGAGGGAGGAGGGAAGAGGGGGGAGTATTGTTGGTTTGGGTTTGTGTTTTTTTGTTAAGCTGTCATACAATTGAATTTTTTTTAAGAGAGGTTCATGCATAAGGAACCACAGATGTGAACGGGCAGCAAGTTCTTTTATCTGAATTCTGAAGTACAAGTATTTGACTGGATACAGAGTCTTGTTAACCAAAACTTGACATGTTCTTGCTTTTTACCAATATAAAATAAGCATTCCTGTTGGCTTTACATTTCTTTAATAATTAAACCCTCTCAATATTTGTTGGTAGTCTTTTTCAAGATGTCCAGAGTGGTCTTTGGCCTTAGTTCTAATAGATTTTGTATTATTCTAAATAATTTCAATGCTTTTTCAAGATATTTTTCATCTATCTCTAGAGCAAAGGTTTTTTACTTGTACGATTCTGTTAGAAATTTCTTCTCTCTGTCCTCATCATATGCAAGTAAGCTAAATACCATGTCAATACTGTTATCTTCCCATGAGGGAAGGGAAAAAAGGGACATCTTTTTATCCACAGTGTTGATGGCAGAGGATAATAGTGTCTCTGTGCGATAGCTGTGCACTTGGTTGTGATCTCTTTTTTTAAAAAAAATTTTGTTTTAAATATGTTGTAATATTTTCTTATGTCTGCTGCTACTTTAAATGTCCTATCACACCATCAACAGTGTGGTTGTTTGGCACAACAGTATTCTTCATGGGAGCCTGCAAAGCTTGTAAGATTCCGGTAGACTGTGGGGAAAGATATGCTCCAAGAAAAGGAAGAGGTAATAGTTAGTCTTGTGTACTCTGTGTAAATTTAATTGAGGTTGTGAAACAGCAGGAGATCTGATTTAAGCTCAGATACGCTTGTCCTGCCATTATATGATGGTGATGATTCCCCTGTCAGTTCAAATTCTCAGTTCATTCCT